>NC_136000.1:31176858-31439358 GCF_048128805.1 Centroberyx gerrardi
ATGTTACCACAAACTACTTATGTATATACCAAGGCATTCCAGGAAGCTGGGTAATTGTTAGACAGATGACTCACAACCAGAGGTTGGGACTCAAGTCACATGACTTGGACTCGAGTCAGAGTGAAGTCACAGTTTTAACTGCTTGAGACTTGACTTGATGCATGAAGAGAAGACTTGAGACTTGACTTGACTTGGGTTCTGGTGACTTGGGACTTGACTTTGACTTGTACTTTGACGACTTGAAAAGGTTTCTAAAGTCTTGACTTGAGATCTTGTGTTTGTGTAAATGACTTAGATTGAAAGTGATGAGATTTGTTCCAGCAGACGACTGAATTTAAATTCTGTTTTCTGAATTTGTATGGAATGATTGAATTTATTGAAGTTGAAACTGATTATAGAAATCAAACTCATGATGCTCTTACCAAGTTTTTATCCTATTAAAACCATATTGCATTGAAAAGTCCTAGATATTTAGTTTTCTTTAAGATATGAAATTGATACTGGACTCTTGATTTGTTCTGACTTGACTTGCTGTTCTACATTTAGACTTGAGACTTGACATTAATGACATGGACTTGACTTGGTAATGTACATTTAGACTTGGGACTTGACTTGACACTTGTGCCTCAAACTTGAGACGGACTTGGTCACACCTCTGCTAAGAACATTTGGCTATATCTTAACATTGTGGATTTGAATGGATAAAATGAAACATTGGATTAGAGAGTGTTAATCAGTCATGTACATTCATTAGGAGCAACAATCATAAGCTGTCAAAATTTGAATAACCTTGAATACTCTGAACATTCATTCATTTCATTCACAATTTTTAACAAGAAAATGTCTCTTCAGAGTCTAATCTGACCCAGCCATCAGTTGAGGATGGACAACAAATACCTGGAGCCATGACATGACTTGCTGGTAAATTCAGATAATGTAACAGTTAGCTAACTGCCAAGACCAAACTTCACCCAAATACTCAGTGACTTCTAACGTTAGCCTCATGTAGCTACAGAAACAACAATAGAACTGGAAAGCTATGATATCATGGTCATTAAGAGTTAGTTCTGTCAGGAACAAGATAGAATTTGATCAATTCAGTGAGTTTGTTTGCTTACCCTCTAATGATGCAATAGGTTGAGATTTTGATGGTACAATTAGATTTTCAGGTAATTCTTTTTTATTTTTACAAGGACAGGGAAAAACATGGACCCTTTTTGGGTCAACTATTCCTTTAACTCACTGTGACAATTTCATATTTAATCCCCTACGGCTGTTTTGGTTTCTGGCATTTGCAGGAAAAAGAATAATAAACCACATTGGCACAGAAACACACAGTCACTCAAAGGGGCACTCCTGCCACACTGGCCTCAGGGCTAGCCAAAATTTATAAGGCATCACGGCCAAATAGAGGGGCACTGACTGCCATGGCTGTATGGCCACCGTGAAATATATAGCATGCCCTGACTCACAGTAACAAAAACTGCACCAAAAATGACCACAGAGCGTACACAAATGTGTGACAAAGAACCACAGAGTACAATAAATGACCACAATGCACACCAAAAGTACCACAAAGTGCCACAAAGTACAGCAAAGAACCTCAAAGAACCTCAAAGTACCGCGAAGTGCACCACAAAGAACCACAAAGTACCATAAAGCATACCACAAAGAACCACAAAATACCATAAAACATACCACAAAGTACCACAAAGAACTGCACAAAGTAAATATCCAACATGCACCATATTATCGGAGAAGCTCAGACCATTGGTCCTGACCCATCTGGTGTGAATCGGCCCGATAGTCTTCTAGTGTGTAGCAGCCATTGAGAATGATTTACCAACATTCTCGGGTGTGTTTGAGCACATCGCTTGGTATGATGGTATCTTGCAGACAGTCATTAGTTGGTAGAGTAAATTCTCAGTAAGCCTTGCATCTTCAGAAAGAAGTGGATAAGACGCACACCATCGCATTCTCTAAGGCCGTACCCAGACTCGGACTAAAAGACCAGTGTGAAAGCCCCATAAGTAGTACTGGGAATCACATCCCCAATCAAGTCCATAGAAAAACTAACAGATTCATAAATAACATCTGAAATATAGTGAGGTGAAGAAGTGGGTATTCAATCCTCATTATCCTAAAAAAGTGAAAAATAGATTATGTGTAGAAAAATATCTCTGGATTAAAAACCTTGTGTCTATGATCTTTGGGAATCTCACAAGAGATCCACGTCTTCATTCATTCCCACTGGTGCAAGAGTGTTTGGGATCCAATAAGCTTCACATCTAAGGAGGGCTTCCCTCAGGTCGCCCCCTCGGCTAGGGATGAGGACCTTCTCTATACCCACAGTATCAGAAACATGTATGGGGATGTTTCATCTGCGAATACTTGCTCAGCAACAGGCAGTGGTGGAAAGGGTGCTAGAATTCTTACTCAAGTAGCAGTACTGTTACTTTGCTGATATTTTACTTACGTAGAAGTAAAAATACTGGTGTAAAAATCTACTTAACTAAAAGTAAAAACTAGTTCATTTAAAATGTAAAAACTTTGTGGCTCTCCATAAGCAACAGAAACTGACCATCATAAATAGACAACATTTATTTTGCAATTTCAATTTTTTGACACAACATGGGGGTAAGCAGATAATAAACAAATTTTCATTTTGGGGAGAAGTGTTCCTTTAAGCTCTTTATCTTTAGCTCTTTCAAAAGTACTCTCCTCTCTAATGATCCCTCAGCTTTGGAGTTTTCTGAAAGGCTAATTTGCTTTGTGAAGAACACTTAACTTGGAATTCATCTTATCTTTGGGAGAAAAATTCTGAGAAGATGCCAGAATTGTGAGAGTTTTCTCAGAATGTCACTACTAGGACATACCTTTAGTTCTCTGTGGTACTTTGTGGTTCTTTATGATTAGTGTTGGTATTATTATTACCATTGCTGCCCAGTAGGTGGTAAACATGAACATAGACCTAGGAGGTTTAAAGCTGTTTAGAGTTGTCCAAAGCTTTGAGGTCAGAGAAGTGGACCAACAACATCAAGATTCCTATGACAGCCTCTATTGAGCTACAAAGAACCTGCAGTGAAGGTAAGGTTTTATCTGGAAACTCCACTATACTTCTAAATACTTACCAAATAATGATATATTTAAATAAGACTGGATGTGAAGAATGTAACCCAAAGAGTATATGAAACGCTGCTTTGGTCTTTCTGAAATTTGGATAAATAGCACCATCATGTGGTTAATATCCTGCATTACAATCTGCGTGATTGCCTATGATTCCCAAAACTCAGCTGATACCCATCCAAAGGCAATTTATCTGTGCATAGACAGATAAAGCAGACAGTGCTGGTGTGTGTCCTGCTCTCTTTGTCATGTGTCTTGTCTTGTTTCACTGAAGTAGATTACAATCTGCAACTTTTCTCCTTGAGATGTATGTTTAGTCCCACACTCCTCCCCCTCATTGGTCAAGTTCCCGCCCCAGCACTTGTCAGTCATCTTGATGAGCTGTCATCTAGCCTGAGGCTGAGGTAACCAGCATCGGTACAGCCTCCACAGGAGTTGAAGAAGCAGACGGAGAACACTGACTACATAATAATATCTTGTCAGTCAGTCACATAGGCATAGATTTGGGGGGAAACAGTTTGACGTGTCCCCCTTCAATATTAGGAGAAGGATGAATTGCTCCACCCAATTATTTCTGCCTCAAACACATATCTTGTATTTTCACTGGCTCTGAGTTTTTAGAGGAACATTTGAGTTTGTGGTTGATTTTGGTAAGAAGCACAAACACTCCTTTTACTGTAATGCCAGTGAAGTCATTTCCGTGTTTCATATTTTGATTAATGTTTGCCGTTCAGATCAGGAGTTCAGTTTAGCAGAGTGTCAATGTATTTCACATTGACCAATAATTCTTCTCATGCTCTCTCATAACTTCATACCTTTTTTTTCATGTACATTTGTATCTTTTGAAGGACAGGTTTAATGTTGAGCCAGTGTGATTGGTCCAGAGTGCCCTCCCTCCCTCCTAAATTGAAATTAAACCTCCATCCTTAATTAGTCCGAAATTTAGTCTATATTTATGAGCAGGTTTAGAAGTTTTGGCGGCAAATGATGATGATCCGGAGACGCAGGTGGGGAGGGAAGCTAGTTAGTATCATCATCATCATCATCATCATCATCATCATCATCATCATCACCATCACCATCACCATCACCATCACCATCTCTTCCCTGCTGCTGTCACTGATTTTGGCAATTCTTTGTTTGTCCACTGTGTGGCAGCAGCTCCACACAGATCTACCAACACCGAGTGACCAGTGTATTCAACAGTGATGAGTCAATGCTACATGAACATATCCATCACCATGAGAAAAAAGTGAAATTAAAGACACAATCCCTTGTATTTCTATCAAATTTGTCTGAATCTGAATTGTTGTAATTCAGTATTTAAAGAAAAACTGCACAAAGAAACCAAAAGTGGGACCAAAACAGAGGTGGATGAGACAAAACAAAAACTACCAATGCTACTAAAAATATGGTAAAAATATGGCAGAAATGTTCAGAAGTAGATGAAAGTTGATGTAAATTAACAGAAGCTCAAAAAATATGTTTTACTCCTGAAGAGACTTTTCTAGCAAAATCATAATCTTCATCTGAATCTGACTGGTGTCCAGTTCAGTGGGTCCAGAAGCTGCTTCACACCACAGAAACAGGATAGTATGACAGCTATAGCATGATAGCATGAAGCTGTAGTATGGTCTGGTATAGTATGATAAAGGTAAGGTAAAGCTGTGATATGGTACTTGGTCTGAAAATGGCTGAATGGCTGAAAAAAAACCTTGTAATGCAGCTGACAGTCTGCACTTGAACCTAACAGTTATTGTGTCATTCCACAGCCAAAGCAATACATTACAGAGCCTTAAAGGAATAGTTCACCCAAAAATGAAAATTCAGTCATTATCTACTCACCCTCATGTCAATTGAAACACAGGTAAAGTTTGTTAGTCCATAAATCATGGCATCAATATCGATCTTTTCCACTCACTGTGCGATCGTTGGCTGTATGAATGGATATTTTCTGTTCTTTTTCTGCTCTTTTCTGAACTCTAAAGATTGGTCCCCAAAGACTTCAGTTGTTTTGGGGAACGCTGCTACGAAGTTGTGCTGCCAAGCTCCAGGACTGTTTTATGGACTAACAAACTTCACCAGAGTTTCAACTGGCATGGGGGTGAGTAGATAATGACTGAATTTTCATTTTTAGATGAACTATTCCTTTAACATCAAACAGTGAGTTGCTGTCCAAATACTTTGTGGACTCACTGTACACGGATCGCCTGCTGATACTATGAGGGACAGGGGAAAAAAATGCTTGACTTGAAAAACATTTATTTTCCTTACCATCTTCCACAAGCCTAAGGCAGAGCAGTAGCATATGGATTTAGTGTACCAACTTTCTAGTTTGCTGAATACTAGGAGCTCTCCCTTGTTCTAAACAGTAATAGAATGCAGGCTACATGTAAGCAATATTTCCTTTGTTATTGGCAGTTGGTATAACCTTCTTTGCTTTGCTGTTTTTAGCCTAAATCAACAATAACTGGACAAGCAAACCAATTAAACAACAAAGCCAGGTAAACAGCTATTAAAGCTACACTAGGCAAGATGTTTATGTGAGAACACACTGGTCTTATCAGCTTAAATCACAAAGTGGGGCTGCAACAGAGAGGAGTGTCCCATCTCCCATAACTGAGATGTTGTAGATTCATCCTATTTGCCAAAATAGATGGGTGAGCTAATAATGACAAAATTTTCACTTTTGGGTGAACTATTCCTTTAAGATCAAATCCAAAGTGTCTCCTAAACGGCAGTGAGCAGCGCTCTGTCCAGAGAAAGCTGGACTCACCAATGTTAGATCTTTTGTCTCTCTCGTCTCTTTGGCATCTTTGGTATAAAGCATCACAGACCGGCTGGGTATATTGATGTCACCTGACAGGATTTCTATTGAAGGGTATTGAAGTTAAAATTTTTCAGTTACCTCTCGCTGCCATTTGGAGCTGCCAACTTGCAAAGATGCCCAGTGCAGCTTTAAAGCTGGGGAGATTGTCAATATGAAGCAAACACCAATGCACTGAAGATTTGCCAACTTGCTAGTGTGAAGGTGGTGGGTGTAATGTATTGTAATCTTATGAGAAATTAAATGTTGACAATTACAGAGAGCATTGTAAATGGCCATTGTTTTGGGTGGGGTTTAATCTGTATGAAGATGGTTGAACATATGATAAAAAGCTATTAAATAAGCTATTAACCCTAACCCTTCATGTCAGTTTAAAGGTGGTAAATACACGTGGGAATTTTAGTGGTTTAGTGATTTAATGATAGGCTTAGGAACCTGATTTCTCTAACTTGCCGAATTCCGATGTCACTAACAAGGTAATACCTATAGTAAAGCCTAGTGAGCTATACTTCCCATCCATCTGTTGGAAGGTAACGGTCTAGAAACCTGAAACGGGGCTTTTAGGGGTTGCCAGATATGTCACTCAAATGAGGGTGGGCAGCGTGATTAAGATGCTAAGCACCCAGAATTGACCTGATGTACAACAACACAGCTAATGTAAATATTGATGTCCATCATTTGGGCCAAGCAGTGGATGCAATCATAAGCGAGCAACAGCTGGATGGGAAGTCTAGCTTGTTGTTAGCTGATTAATGCCCCACAGAGGACAGAAGAGTTCCGGGGGCTTGAATCAATGAATGACAAGATGAATCAGAAAGAAAATGCTCCAATCACAACAACACCTAGCTCATCAATAGTAATGCTCCAATCACAACAACACCCAGCTCATCAATAGTGATGCTATCGCTGTAGGCAACATTAAAGGATTACATTAAAAGAGAGTCCACAGGCTTGTTGGGTCCAAGAGTCAAAAAGTCTGGCTAGGACCAGACAAGTTTAAGGAACAAACCAAATGAACAATTTTCATCACATAAGTCATTTTGTGATGAGAACTCCGTGAGCAAAATGCCATGGCACGACACTACAACTTTTGGGATTTTTGGTTTGTGGTTGAAATTACAATGTTTGGTTTGCTGTAAACAATGAACTCAAATGTATCACTCACTAATTGCATGGCTGTTAAGTGTGAAAAAGCTAGGCAGGAGCAACCAAAGTGTACAGAAAACTACAATCATGGTGTCTTGACGTCCTCAAACAGGTTCAAATGCATGAGCTTTTCCAAGTTGTTGCTTTGAGACATGTTCAGACAGTTGAATGTATGACGTACTGTAAATGTAGCATGAGAGGAAGAAACCTTGGGAGTTGCCTGGCTTTCTGGGGGACGCCTATCCTCCTCTGGGCCACCAGTTGGGCTCAGGCTCAAGCTGCATCCTGATGGTGAGGTTGTGGTGGTTCAGGTTCGGGTTGGGGTTAGGTCCGCGGTCTTCATCTCTAGCCTGCAGTGATGGCTAAATCTGCAACACCTAGGCTGATAACTGGCGGTGCTGGTGGTTGCCATTGGCTGGCCTAGTGAGCATAAGGTGCAGCGCCTGAATCGTGGTGGTTTCAGGTCCGTGGTCCTGGCGCTAGGTTACTAGATGTGTTGGTGTCCATTGAGATACCCATCCAGTGGACTGAGGGACCATCCCACCAACATCAGCATGTTCTACTGCAGAGAAAACAGAGGATATACATACAGTATCAGTTTATCTAATCCAACATCTGTTTGGTGAGATCTATCCTTCATAACTTCAATCTAACAAATGAGAAATGTTTCCTGTGTTTCCTGTTTGTGTCACTAATTGTGGAATATCAGTGTGGGGTGCCTGATGACCAGTTGGATTTGGGGAACACACATTTGACAACCAGTTGGATTTGAGGAACACATACTACCTGACTTCTAATGCCACGCAATCCCCAATGTGTCTGACTTTCGTCCTGTTTGCTTCAACTCAAATAGGTTCCCTAGAGAACTTAGATCCCCTTTCCAGCTGGCATTAACATGAGTCATTGGTGATCAGACTGTATTCAGATAGAGCAAAAACACATAAAATCCAGATGTAAAGGCACCCAAGACACATTGAAGATCTGATCACCCAAACCACCTCCAATAGGAAAAGAGACACATTTGGCCACATTAAAGGAACACGCATGCGGATGTTACATGCCGCAGCATACAGCAAGTCACATGGCTTCAAGACCTGGCTCATACTCAAATTGTACGTCTTCCATTCAATCCATTGTGTGTGCCGATCTTACCTGAGACAACGGTGGAGCCTGTGACTCAGTACACTGACTAACGTGTACTTATGCATCTCCTGAGAAAGAAAACAAATCCATAAGCCACACACTGACAAAAAATACACAGGGTATATTTATTGTACCTTCACACAATCACAGAAGATGTACAACATGCTGTTTTCTACATCCATGTACTCTTGAAATTTTCTGTTATAACTAAGTCTCTACTCATCAGGTGTATGACTTGTCTTCTCATTGTTTTCTATCTCTATTTATCTTTATCCTCACCATATAGTTGCTGCCCTCTTTCTCTGCCTCTGTCTCCTCTCTGCTCTCAGTGACTGGATCACAAAAGGATAAGAGGAAAAACAGTTTATGAGTCTGTTTCTATTCACTCTAACGTAATTACTTGTGTCAATATTTCATTTCAAGTATCAAGTCAACATATTGAATTTGTTCCTCCTCTGCTCCCTGGATCAGGGAAGGATGAGCTAATTCCACTACCCTGTTTAACTTTATCTAGAAGTAGAGTTCAGATCATTTATTGTACACCTTCTCAGGTATCATCCTTTACTTTCATCATTCCATGTCTAATGTTTGTCATTTCATTCAAGTACCACATCAAATCCAAATGTCGGTAGCGGGTAATGAATTTGACAGCTTAAATAGGACCTGACCTGGTCATTGTAGCCTTATGTGAGACTTTCTGTGTGTAGGACCAGCTGCCATGTGGCCCTAGCTTGCAGAATAACAGCTGACAAGGAATATACTACCTATGTGAAGAAAGGTATGTGCATAGTGGAGCACGCCATTTCAGCACTGGGACACAGGGTTTGAATTCCTGACATTTAAAGCAAGAAAGAGCAGCTATACTCTTCTCATTAATCGGGATATATGCCGCGCACAAGATGGGATTCCTCGTAATAACTGCCCATGCTAAATGTCTAATTAGACTGTCAATAATGGGCATCGAAGAATGGACTTTGAAGTATTAACTGTTGCTTTATTGTCACCGAACAGCATGATCATTTCTGAACTGCTGAGAGCCCCATAGGCAGGCTATAACGATCAGACATAATTTGAATAGGGCAATGGACTTGTGGTCAGCTTTCAGTGAGAGCAATTCATTTGGCAACACCAGAGAACCAATGTACAATTAAACCCCCCAAAACCTGCAGGAGGAGCAGCATTCCATTTGTAAAGACTGGAGGGGGTGTAGATGGGGAATCCTCTATGTCACTAAATGTACCTAGAGAGAGAGAGAGAGAGAGAGAGAGAGAGAGGGAGACGCATGTGAGAGTCCGTCTTCTTCAGAGTATGTTGCTTGTGAAAGGTGGGCGAGGATCTAAGTGGGACACATGATTTTGGAGTAGGCGGATATGATACTCAGGATACGTTTTTTGTTTTTCAGGGTCATTGACTGGAGCCAACAGACAAAAGAGGATGAGATAATACTCTCAATGAAGGAGCTGTAGAAGGTAGACAAGATGGATGGGCTGACAGAGAATGTTTGAAGTTTCCTAAGGAGATAGATGCGCTGTTGACTAGAACCAATCCATTAATCATCAATGCTAAGCTTAGGTGAAATTGCAGTGGCAGGAGGGAACACTTCAATCGGGGCAGTGGGAACTTAAGTTCCTTGCATTCCAAGTGGAGTAGTGATGCCATTTGTATGCGATGAAATGGGAGCTACGACGGCTTCTTGGTCTTGATCAGGCCAGCTGACACATTAGCTGATCCAGAGCACAGGGCCATTGGACCTTTATTCTGGCTTTGCTTCATTAAAAATTAGAAAGAGCAAAATGGAAAGGTAAAACAGATAGTTTCTTTTTCATTTAATTGGATATTTACCTGTGTGTGCTTCTGAAGGTAGGTAACATCCCTACACCTATAAGATCTCTGGACAGGGTTACCGTAGAATTGCCGTAGAACCTGAGGTACTTCAGGTGGAGGTACACTGCGGAGTTAGCTAAACTGCTTGATTCGAAACCAAATCTCTATTAAGCTAGCTTTGATTTTTTGCGGTCTCCCTTGCATCAAGTAGACGGCAGTTTCCTGCTGATAGTCCAACTTCCTTACGCACAGGTGATGGAACGCTTGTTGTGGCGCGAGATGGTTACCTCGGTTACCACGGCATTTGCACAGGCATTTCTCCGGCTTTACACAGAACAAATACCGGGTCAGAATTTGACATCTTTACACAGAAACTAAACCCAGGTCAGATCCACCAATAACCCGGTATAAATGCTCTGTTGAAAGACTGCTTTACTGACCACCAGGACACCCTGATATTCAATATCTTTAAATTGACAATTTTCATGTCCAAAGAATCCAAAAAGGTTACATGGATTCCTCTGAATTGTTTTCTTGGCAGGGTAGAAAAGCCTCTCAAACAGCATTTAGACTGTCATGGGACTAAAACTCTCCACTGACACCCATACATTTTAGGTACTCCCTGTTGCTAATGCCATTTAATCAGCTCCCTGGGGCACTCCAAAAGCGCCTTTACGCCCTCACCCTCTCATTGAGATCCCCTTTTAAAGAACTGACATAGATCTTGTCAAGCCGATGGACCACAGTGCACGGGATATTGCTCTATGTTTGTTGTCGTAGACTATGCAACGTAAAATCCCGAGGCAGTAGCCCTGCGTAACATCTGCCAAGAGTGCTGCACAGGCTCTGTTTCGCATTACCCTTCAAGTCAAAATCCTGACAGAGTCTCTGGCACATCTTTAATGTCACAGGAAGCACTATGGGTTGTTGTTGTACCATCCGCAAACAGATGGGAGGGTTGAGCATTTTAAAAGAACTCTCTAGGCAATGATCCGTAAGTTTGTGCATGAGCATGTCTGAGTTTCTGCTTTGTTTCTGCCCGCTAGATCCCTCTAGTGTTGACTGAGAGAACTAAAGGCAGCATGAACCTGAGGACTTGGACATTTGTGGCTAGTTGAGCTAGTTAGCTACCCTCACCATGGGGTGGCTGACTGGCTGTGGGAGAAAGGAGAAAGGATTGATTTTGGGGATTGTTTCGGGGAACTCTTTAACGCCTGGTCTTCTTTGGCCTTTTTGGCCCTCTGTACACAGAAGGTGCTATTTAAGCTAAGGATATGGTCAAAAGCCAGGGGTATTTTGACTGGCAATTTACATCTTGAGTGTCCTCAAGGTTAGAAATGTTCCTTCTTGTGAGAGTGGAAGGTTTATGGCTGCAGCTGTAAACCGATAGGTGAGGGCCCCGATACTGATAGGTGAGGGCCTGGTCAGCAGGTCAGGGGATGGATATAATGAGGCAGCATCACTGTTTTAGCAAGATAAATTTCATTGGGCTCTTGGCGTTATTGTTGCATCTCTCTCACTAGGCCTTAAGATCTTGTTCCTTTAGTAAATATCATAAAATACAGTCATTATCCTGCCGATATGATACTCAGGGTACGTTTTTTGTTTTTCATTGACTGGAGCCAACAGACAAAAGAGGATGAGATAATACTCTCACTGAAGGAGCTGTAGAAGGTGGACAAGATGGATGGGCTGACAGAGAATGTTTGAAGTTTCCTAAGGAGATAGATGCGCTGTTGACTAGAACCAATCCATTAATCATCAATGCTAAGCTTAGGTGAAATTGCAGCGGCAGGAGGGAACAGGCCTTAAGGTCTTGTTCCTTTAGTAAATATCATAAAATACAGTCATTGTCCTGCCGACTCATTGACCAAACTCCAACCTGGGTTCCTCATGGATGCTTTAGCACTAGCCCCCAATTCTGAGATTGTTCTGAGATTGCAGCACCAGAGAGGAACCATACAAGAAAAAAACACAAACTCTGACTCATGCCTTTACAAGTTTGATGCAACCACACTACGCTTACTACCTGCCCTTTCCTGTTATAGTTAGTAGCCTTAAAACAGTAGCCTGCACACTCATTTTTGTTTCAGGAGAAAAATGATTTGAGAAACTGGGTCTGCAGAGGAAAAAGTTTGAAAAGCGCTGTGCTACAGAGCCCCTGACGGTACAAAAGATCTCCAGATCAGTGGTGAAACAATGTGGGCTGTGAATGTTCAAAGCCTGGTCTAAAGATAAATCTGCATTGGTGGAAGCCAAGACCTCCTCCACAACTAGCCTGCAGCCATGAGCTTAGCTGCATAGTGCTACATATAGCTCCCACATCTCTGCAGCTCCGGGCATTGCCTCCTCTTTGCTTCATTCTTCTCCTTTCTTCTACTCTCCTCTCCTTGTTTCCTTTCCCTTCCTTTCCTTTCCTTCCTTTTCCCCTGTCCCTCCTCTGTCTTTCTCTTTTTTCTTCTCTCTACTTTCATCTTTCTCTTTCTACCTCTCTCTCCCTGCCTATCGCTGTCTGTTTCTTCTCCTCCCCTCTCCCCAACGTTTCTTTCTGAATTATTTATTTTATGAGCAGGATGTTTGTTTTTATTTGATTGTTATTTGATTGTTATTTGATTTACACACTGTTTGAAGCAAGTGCTATTACAAACCCGTTCTTCTTCTTGTCCTTCTACTTCTTTCTTTTTTTTTTCTTTGTCTTTGTCTTCTTAGCATTATTATAGTTACCCCCCAGTATACACCCCCTCTCATACGTTCCCATCCATGCCACATATTTTATCTTCTGCGAACCAAATCTCAACTGGTATTTTGTGTTTTGTAGAGCCAAATTGGGCACTGGCTTCCTGTATGTAATGTAAATGTACCATCCTAGGTACATTGTTGGTACATGGTACATGTTGGCTGTTCAGCTCTTATTCACACATTGACATTGCTTCAAATGGAAGAAGGTTTGCTTTTATGTTACCAAGTTGCCATTTTCACAGAAAGAAATGTTTAAAGATATTTCTGGGATTTCTAGCATCCAAACACCCACCCACCTGGGAGCTAACTTTACTAAATGCACTTCTGTTAAACAGTCACAGCAGGCCTTGTTCCAAGCAGGCCTTCTATTGACGATCCATTCCTGTATGCAATAACACTGTCCAAAATCAGCTTTTCAGGAAAGCTGTTAATGAAGTTTTTCAGCTCTGAAAATAAAGAAACAACCATGGCAGATGACAGGTTCAGCCACCTTGGACTCCTCAGTACTGAGTCAAGGAAGGCGCTTTCCCTGAACATGAATGAGTTTTTATGCTTGGCAACAGTGATCTTGGCTTAGTGGTAAGTGACTGGAACTCTCATGCGCTTGAACCTGTATGAGTGAAACGTATGAACAAAAAATTTTAGAGTGTGCAAAATAACAGCAGGAGAGCTTACTGAGACAAAGACAAAAAGGAATGAAAAATATGTAGAATATGAAAACATCCCAAATACTACAGTATATACAAGAGAGCTTTAGCTTGCTAGGCCTAGCTGATAATAACGAAAGATGATAACGATATACTTCATCAATAGCTGCAGTGATTTTTCTCTTTCAAGCAGACAGCAAACTGGCACTGGCAGCAGCTTTACAGTAATATATCAACGTTTATAAGAGATGAAAACAAGTAAAACATGGGCAAACTCCATCTCACAGCCTCATAAAACTTCCTCAGCCGCATACAGCACAAATGATACTTCAAGCTATGATACACAAGCAACATTTCAAAGCAGTGTAGGCAGAGGAGCAATTTTGTCATAAATACATAATACTTTTGGCCAATTTTTGGTTTTGTTCCATAGCGACCATTTATTTTGACATTTTTTTATTACCAATCTTCAGTTTTTCAAAAAGTTGTCCTTGTATCATCAGTGGTAAATGTTCCTAGATCCTTTATCACTCCCTATATTCCTCCACTTCGGTGATTAACTTTATATAGTCCAGTTTCTCTTTCCACACAGACTCTTTTGTGCATCAAAGCAGTAATGTATAACATAATGTATAAAACAATACAGGTGTTGTCACTGACATATCTTTCTGTTTCTGTTGTTAGACGACTGTGCAAGTGACTGTGATCGAGGGTCACAAAATGCTAACTGGCTAACGCTAATTTCTGTACTGTTAGCATTTTGTGACCCTCAATCAAATCACTTTTTTATAGTGTTGCAGTCGTCTGACAACAGAAACAGAAAGATATGTCAGTGACAACATCTGTATTGTGTTATACATTATATTGAAACACAAAATAAGTGATCACGGACAGATTTATGGGCGACAGAAAGTTGGCTTTTTAACCGATCTATACCCTGCGGATGTACGGCAGCCATGTTTGTGAAAAGGGCCTGTTAAAATTGTGACTCAAGTCTGACTTGAGTCCAAGTCATGTGACTTGAGTCCCCACCTCTGGGAGCAACTCATGGACCTGTAAAGTAACTCACTCACTGTTGGTTGTTTCCGATACAAAGTAGAACAGAGCATGAGTACGAAAGCCAGAAATCTCCGCAGCTGGCCAAGTAATGGTTGAGTCATTGGTATTGATCCAGAACACTATCAACCCCTCAGATATATTATGGTCATTTTGTGCTATAGGGCAGTAACAACCTTACTTAATGCACCTTTAACACCATTACAACCATATGAGTTGGCTAGTAGGTTAAAGCCATTCCCATTTTATAGTTAAAATATAATAAGATTTGGGTTCTGAATTTATGAGTCAAGGTCCACTATGGCTCAAGGGGGGGCCTGTTCCTTTGGGTCCCGACATGACCAGATGGTAATATGTCTTAATAAGCCCTAGGTCCCAGGGTGAATGAAAAAAACTGTCTCACTAAAGATTAAGAGCTCCTATTCTGAGAGACAGTGCCAGCCTTGTAATCATCATCATATTTTAGTATAATGATGAACTTGATGAGATAGTGCGAAGAGTAATATAACTGGAATCGTGTTCCATAATGGACACTTAAATGACTGGTGTGATACTACACTTAAAGCCTACCAATAGTATTATTGTATTATGAAATTCATATATTGTACCATCTGTGGTCTCAGATTTTTGTTTAAACCAGACAATTTATAATGCACAAAAATACAAAAGATCAAAGTGTACTGGTTTGCTGACTTCTGAAAAAAAATAAAAAATAAAAAATACAAGTTTTTCCAGCAAAATCCCAACTTTACATCATGGAAATGCTAACTACAGTAGGTGCCGCCCTGCTGTGGAGCTTTAATGAGGTCTGTAGTCAAAGACAGCATGAAAATCTGTAATGTGGCTGTTTCGGACAAAGAAATATGGTATCATCTCTCTCTCTGTTATAACCCCCCCCCCCCCCCCTCCCCCCGCTTCACAAAGACCATGGAAACATAATTGAGTTGAAGTCTTTTTTTCCTTTTTTCAGTTCTGTTGCTTTTGTTTTGCTGAGCAGACAGAGACAGAGAGAAATCCCATTTCAAATTAAAATTGAATGACCCCCTCAAGCCCCCAAACCTCCATTCTCACTCTCTTGCATGCACGCACGCACGCACACATGCACACACGCACGCACGCACACACACACACACACACACAAAGAGGGTGCCTCTTGACAGTTTGGATAGTAATTCGGGTTGCAGCAAAGCTCCAGGGCCTACAGTGGGTGATACATGAGGCGTAAGGCTTGTGTGTGCATATGTGTGTGCACGTGACAGTTAGAGTGTGTGTGTGTGTGTGTACTACTGGTGATGTGAAACTCAGGGCAGATTCGGGATGTGAAGTATTGAAACCCAGGATGATAATTCTACTACTACTACTACTACTACTACCACCAATAATAATAGTAACTAGGAAGGTGCATTTTCTGGAGAAAATGCGTGTGATTGCTGAGAGTGCAATATAAATGTGACAGCCCATAATAACAAATCTCTAGCATATGTGGTGTGTGTAGGCACATGTGTGTGTTGGCGTGACCGTGTGTGTGTGCCTGTTTCTGAACTTGACTGACCGTGGATCGTCTGTAATAAAGAGTAGCTGTGTAGCTGTGTGTGTGTGTGTGTGTGTGTGTGTGTGTGTGTGAGTGAGAGAGTGTGCGGATGGATGTGTACCGATGTATATTGTGTGTGTGGCAGACTATACAAGTACGGGTACTGGCACATACTGGTACACGTACTGGTACTATATACTTACCAGTAGCTGTGTTTGTGTGTGTGTGTGTGTGTGTGTGCGGGTGGATGTGTATCGACATGTAGTGTGTGTGTGGCAGACTATACAAGTACTGTTACTGGCACATACTGGTACAGGTACTGGTACTATATACATACCAGTAGTTGTGTGTGTTTGTGTGACTGTGTGTGTGTGCTGGTGGATGTGTACCAATGTGTTGTGTGTGTGTGTGTGTGTGTGTGTGTGTGAAAGACTATACACGGACTGATACTGGCACATACTGGTACACGTACAGGTACTTAAAAGTGGTGACCCGTTTAAAGTTTGAATGGAGTGTCTAGCTTAAAGTATGAAGTAGGGATGGGCATGAGTACTCGAGTACTCGATTTGGACGTCAGTATTCGTTCAACGGTTCAACGAGTACTCGCATTTTTTTTTTTTACTTTGTAAAAAAACCCATATATGTATATAATAAATATAAACGTAAATTGACCCTGTTCTATTTTAAAAGTTTAAATTTTTTGGACGGGACTGCTAGCAAAAATGATAGATCTGCGCACGCATTGTTACAGGATCTAACGTTACAGGCAGAATGGCGACCAGGCATAAGAGTGATGTTTGGAAGTATTTCGACAAAATAGACGAAATGAATGTGCAGTGCAAGCTATGTAACGTTAAACTTGCGTATCATAGAACAACTAGTTCGATGATTAACCATTTGCGCATTAAGCACAAGGAGAAAACAGCGGAGACAGATAACAGGCGGTCTCGCATCACCTCATTTGCTAGCAGTGTTAGCACACGCTGTTGTGATGCCACCAGGGCAGAGAAGATTAGCCAGCTCATCACGAAAATGGTGACTGGAGATATGCTCCCGTTAAGCTTTGTGGAAGGAGAAAGCTTCCGTGAGCTGATGGCGTTTGATGAGCCGGAGTACAAGCTACCATCGCGGCGAACAACAGCTACGAGAGCGGAGAAGATGTATGAGGAAAGCGCGGTGAAATTGAGGGCTGATCTGCAAAGTGCCGACAAGGTAGCCTGGTTGTTCAATAAATGAATTTCAAATTGCACTTGTTTTCCGTTGTTGGCCAATTTACATAAATGTGAAAGCATTAGATAGTAATAGATATTCTTACAGGCCTACGAAATTAACTGTTTAGCGTTAGCCAAACTTTGGTTCCGCTTGTGTGTTTCCAGTCGGACACGGTCCCCTACCCACTTTTTCGCTTGGGTGTTAATCTCAGACCATATTCTTACGTTGGTGTTTTTTTGCGAGTACTCGAGTACTCTATAATAATTTAATGCGAGTACTCGAATATTGAAATTACTTAAAATGCCCAACCCTAGTATGAAGGAGTAGTTAGAGTTCAAAGAGGGCATGATTTGAACAGTCCTCCCATTGACTTACATTGTAAAAACAGGTACTAAAAAGTTGAATAGTTCAAAAAGTATAAAAGATATAAAAACGTTGAATACAAGTTGTAATGTCCTAAACAAGCTGAACAGTTTGAAGTTTGAATGAAGTTTCTAGCTGAAAGTATGAAGGAGTAGATAGGTGCCAAAAAACGTACGGAACAAAAATGATAAAGAGCGAGAAGATTATACCTGTGATTGCTAACTCAGCAATCACACAATAATAATAATTTGTTCATGCACACTTTCCATAGACAAGCAGTGTAATATTCTACAATAAATATGTGATCAATCAAACTGCATCATATCCATCATATCAGAGGTGGACGATACCAGAACCAGATCAGATTTTTAATAAAAAGTCAATATCAGCCCCATATTCCAGTGTAACCCTAATATAAAACCTTGACCACATACTGTGCTACTAGAGGTTGTGATGCGCTGGTTCCGCCTTGAGTATATGAGCAACCAAAGAGATAGATGTTCAAAACTTTAACTCAAAAGCATGACTTTGTTGTTAAAATCAACTTACAAGTTATAATGTTTTAAGTAAAAAGTTAAAGTAGCTCATTTAAAGTGTACTCAGAGTAAAAGTTACACAGTTAGGCTACTACAAAAAACACGAGTTTTCCCACGCAGTGCAAAAAGAATGATTTTTGCACATTTTTATAGTCTACTGATTAGCATTAAGATTCTGAAATTGATGTCATGTCAAACACAAAACTGTACATGCCCATCCCTAATATTCAACAACGTTACTACATTGATTTTTTTTTTTGCAATTAGCTATCCAGCTATCTAGCCAACTAGCTAGACAACAACCAGGCTAACGTAAACCAATAATACTGTAGCTGGATGGATGTTAACTACTATCATGGATACATTTATAGGCTAGTATTTAAAGTTAGTTAGCTTAACGTTTCCTCCACATGCTAGCACAGGTTTGATGCAGATATATTTGAGGTTAGCTAGTTTCTGATGCAATGCTAATGGAAATCTAGCCAACAAAATCTGTACTCTGTAATGGATGTGATTTAAAATGTAGTGAAGTAGGCTACAATACGTACAAATACACAAAAAGCTACTCAATTACAGTAACCAGAGTAACTGTAATTCATTACTTCCACCATTGAAGGCCATTTAATGGGTTTATTTGTTGTTTTTATTGGGTTATTATTTTATATCTACTAAAGGAGGAAGGTGTTTTTGACCAGATTTTGAGATTTTGATTTAAGTCAAAAAACATATAATGGAGCAGATTATCCCTGAGCGTTTTTGTAGCAGTCTAGGTTCTGTTAAGTTCTGGTCTTGGTCCTAGATTTGGTTCTAGTCCCGGCTGAAGCAGCAAAAGCCTTGGCTTCATTATAATAAAAGGTATCATTTTCAACACGGCTCCAAATTTGTGTCTTACAGAAAATTTGGCTCAAATGTAGTGGATTATTTTGTTATTATTTTTATTATTTGCAACAGATACAAGATGGGCAGTGAATTTCAGGGCTTTTTTTCGAAACCAAGTGAATCACTGAGAAACCGATGAGAAATGAAAAAATGGCACACACTCCATCACTCACATCCATCTATCCTTTGCTTCTCAGAGGTGCTGTTATTTGTGTGTGTGTGTGTGTGTTTTGTCCTTGTCATCTTCAATGTTTTCTCTCTTCAGACAGATTTCTATTGTTATTGAGTCTCAGCCTGCTTCCTGACAGCTGGAACATACACACACACACGTGCACGCACACACACACACACACGCACACTTTTATTTTGACTTAGCCTCCATAGAAAAACAAATCTCACACACATTGTTCTATCCTCTGACAGCTGTATTACAAGTTGCATGCGCGCTCACACACACATACACACACACACACACACACACACTACAGTGCCATCGTGTTAGCATCTCTCTAGCAAACCCTTCACACACATACATGATCGGGCAGGCGCGTGCATGCACACACACACACACCTACACACACACACACAAAACAAACATTTTTTTGTCTTAATCTCTTTGACAACTGAATCTTTCTCTATTTTCTCTCTCTCTCTCTCTCTCTCTCTCTCTCTCTCTCTCTCTCACACATGGGCGGAAATTACGGGGGGGACAGGGGGGTCCGGACCCCCCCTTCCTGGGACTAACAGAGAGTTGTCCCCCTCAATATATCATTGTACATACATACATAAATACATGCTTTTTTTCTTACTGCATGTAAAATGGCTGCCACTATGTAATTTTGTTTATAATTTTGGAAATAAATGAAGACTTAATTCTTAAAAAAGACCCTGAAGTAAGTTTCTGGCAGGCTTCATAGCGTTCTGGACTTTTACACATTGACAGCAAAACATTAGAGATCTGCTTTTTCGGGAAAACTAAATCTAATTAGGCATATATTAGCTTTAGTTCAGTTAATGGGTGTTGCATCTCACCTACTACTGTAAATAACCTGCATGCTGTGTATGTGTGTGTGTGTGTGTGTGTGTGTGTGTCTATTTGTCAGCCAGCCAGGTCAGTTAAAATGGCAGAGAAAAGAAAAACAGACATCCGATCATTTTTCAGTGCACCGAAACGCCAAGTAGAAAGACCCCAGTAATATCAAAGGCAATTTGATAAAATCTTCATAAGAAAGGAATGAAGTGCTTATGGAAATGTTTCATAATGGACCTCTATATACATTTAATACAACAGTACTTTTGGTGGCACCTTTGGTGTCCCCTTCAGGAATTGCTCTTGAGAAATTTTTCTGTTTATTGTCCCCCCCAACAGTGAAATGAAATATCTGCCCTTGCTCTCACACACACATACATACACACACACACATACACACACACACACACACACACTACAATGTTAGTAAGTGCATTACATTTCACTAAATGAGGTCTTATTTGGCTTTCCGTGGCGAGGAGAGTTGTCTGACTAGTTTATGTAAATTGAACATCACTAAGATAAATGTGTGTGTCTGAGAAAGAGGGATGGAGGGGTGGCGGAACAAATAAGACACACACACACACACACACACTGATACAAGGAGGAGAAAGGCATGTGTAAATGTGGATCTTTTATCTCAATGCTTTGGTATTTCTCTGCTTTGGTTACTTTCATGCCAATAAGGTGTATTGTATTGAACTGAATTGAACTGAAGTAAATTGAAATTAACTGAATTGAGAGAGAGAGAGAGAGAGAGAGAGAGAGAGCTTGGAAACAGAGTCGCTTTATTAGAGTGAAAAGTCTGCTTGTGTTGCCAAACCAATACTTCCTGCTTTCCTTCCCTCCTCCCTCCCTTTCTTCAACATTTCCTTCCTTCCTCCCTTCCCTCCCTCCTACCTTCACTTTTCCATCGGTAAAGTTTCTTTCTTTCTTTCCTTCTTTCTTCAATTTCCTTCTTTCCTTCCTTCCTTCCTTCCTTCCTTCCTTCCTTCTTTTCTTCCTTCCTTCCTTTCCTCCCTCCTACCTTCACTTTTCTATTGGAAAAGTTTCTTTCTTTCTTTCTTTTTTTCTTTCTTTCTTTCTTTCTTTCTTTAGTTTCCTTCCTTCCATCCTTCCCTCCTCCTTAATCTCTCTCACACGTACATAGGCTCTATCTACCTCTCTCTCTCTGTCTCTCTCTCTCTCTCTCTCTCACACACACACACACGGGTCAAAGCGGCAGGTTAACGGTCAAGGCTCTGAGACAGTTGTTCTTTGCTGCTAAAATATTCATACAGATAATTTATGAACTGAGGCTAAAAGGTCTTTCATCAGTCAGCCTGCTGGTCTTAGTCTCAGTGTGTGTGTGTGTGTGTGTGTGTGAGAGAGAGATAGAGAGAGGGAGAGAGAGAGAGAGTCAAACTCTAACAGACCTTAACCTAATCAATAATGAAGTTCAAAGACCACATCTGGTGATAAAGCACCATGGTTGTGTGTGTGTGTGTGTATGTGTCCCTCCAGGCCCTGATCAATTGGGTTTAAAGAGTACATGTGGAGTCGAAGAACACACACACACACACACACATTTGTAACTCAAGTGTATTATTTTCTCAGTGGGCAGACATCATCCAGTCATAGGGTCGCGACCCACAGTATTATATGGCTGTCTCCAACATAACTAAGTGGGCTCACTGGTAACAACTGGGACTTAAGACATCGATACTGAAGCCATAACCCGATGCTGAACACACAAGGTCGCCAGGCCTAACTGGAACACCGCAAAGATTTTCTGTCTGCAGTTTGTCCCACCATGTCAATTTTGGGTCTATGGATACATGGAGTTGTTCTTACAGTTTGAATACAATGGAAAATGTGTTTTTTGGAACTTTCTTTCTTTCTCTTTCTTTCTTCCTTCCTTCCTTCCCTCCTACTTTCACTTTTCCATCGGTAAAGTTTCTTTCTTTCTTTCTTTCTTTCTTTCTTTCTTTCTTTCTTTCTTTTGTTCTTTCTTCAATTTCTTTCTTTTTCAATTTTCTGTTTCCCTCCTCCCTCTCTTCAGTCTTTCCTTCCTTCCTTCTTTTCTTCCATCTTTCCCTCCTCCCTCCCTCCTCCCTCCCTCCCTCCCTCCTCCCTTCCTTCAGTCCTCCATTTCCTCAGTCTTTCCTTCCTTCCTTCCCTCCTACCTTTACTTTTCCATCAGTCAAGTTTTTCTTTCTTTCTTTCTTTCTTTCTTTCTTTCTTCAATTTCCTTCTTTCCCTCCTTCCATCTTTCCCTCCTCCCTTTCTTCAGTCTTTCCTTCCTTCCTTCCCTCCTACCTTCACTTTTCCATCAGTAAAGTTTTATTCTTTCGTCAATTTCCTTCTTTCCTTCCTTACATCTTTCACTCCTCCCTCCCTCCTCCCTCCCTCCCTCCCTTCAGTGCTTCCTTTCTTGTCTTTCCTTCCCTTCTTCAGTCTTTCCTTCCTTCCTTCCCTCCTTCCTTCCTTCCGTCTCTCCTACCTTTACTTTTCCATCAGTAAAGTTTCTTTCTTTCTTCCTTTCTTTCTTCAATTTCCTTCTTTCTTTCCTTCCATCTTTCCCTCATCACTCCCTCCCTCTTCCCTTTCTTCAGTCTTTCCTTTCTTTCTTTCTATCTTTCTTTCTTTCTGTAAAGATTTTCTGTCTACAATTTGTCCAACTATGTACATTTTGGGTATATGTATACATAGAGTTGTTCTTAGTGTTGGAATACAATGGAAAATGTACTTTTTGGAACAGAACTCAATGGCATTTTTACTGCAGCATTTACAGTCATTACCAATACAGACCAACATTTAACATTTTGCAGCCTCAAAATAAAATTAAATCGGATAAACTCTATAGTCGATGCAAATGTTAAGTAGTGTTAAATGATATGAGGCTGCTATTGCAGCTTTGTGTAGGAGACTGCTAAAAATGCACAGAGGGGCAGTAGATAAACTATGAAGTCATTTTTCTTGGTTTCACTACTTGCACATTTGCTGCTCTAGCATTTTATGGCAGTATGCTAAAGTGTTAGCATGGAGCCTGCTATCACTCAACATAGTGCATGCTAAAGTGTTAGCATGGAACCTACTATCACTCAACATAGTGCATGCTAAAGTGTTAGCATGGAGCGTACTATCACTCAACATAGTGCATGCTAAAGTGTTAGCATGGAGCGTACTATCACTCAACATAGTGCATGCTAAAGTGTTAGCATGGAGCCTACTATCACTCAACATAGTGCATGCTAAAGTGTTAGCATGGAGCGTACTATCACTCAACATAGTGCATGCTAAAGTGTTAGCATGGAGCCTACTATCACTCAACATAGTGCATGCTAAAGTGTTAGCATGGAGCACTGGAACCAATGATCTACCGGGGACCCGTGGATGAATTTGGTGTCTATGTTTTCATCACTTAACGGTTAAGTTGACCAACGGGACAATCTACCAGAAACTCAACGTATTCCTTTAACATTTGTCAGCTTCCACAGATTCAAGTATAATCAACCTCCACGCTGGCTATCAGTGTGGTCCGGTCTGTTCTCCACACTCAGCGGTGGATCTTGTTGAAACGGGATAGCTGACACATAGAGCTCCCCAACAGATGATGAAGGTCAAGGGCTGGAGATTCCCATGTGAAACCAGCTCCCCAGCGCTCTGTGATCCTAACAGAGCATCAGTGTCCCCAGCGTCAGCGGTGGTAGCACCAGATGCTCGGGGTCGAGGTCTTAAGGGTTCCCAGCCCCACTACATCTGACCTGCACGCTCCCTACAGCTGCTGGTGAACCTTATATCTGCAGCTAGCGGAACGAGACAGAAAAAACAATAATGGTTCAGTGTGTGTTACAGGTCCTTAAAGTTTTATTTTTTTCTCTATAAAGTGCTTTTTAACTGTGTTTCGCAATGTGCTACATATATACTACTACTAGTAGTAGTAGTAGTATACAAGTTCATGGCACACACCTTTTCCCCACTGAGCCACCAGGATGCCTCTTTGTTGCATACTGTAGGATTCAGGCTGTTTGCCAGCACCTCTACAATGGATAGACGTGAGCTTGAGGCACTACACTTTAAAATAGGATGTGTCATTTTCAACACTCATCTGAGTTACACTGGATACACATATCCAAACGGCGTCTTCTGTACATATTCTATCTGCGTCTGTAAAGTGAATGTGATAAGGTGTAACAACCACATTTCCCCATGGGTCATTAAAGTTTCATATTACCTTATCATCTCATCTTAAAAGGGCATTAAGTAATCTTTGACCTATATTGTCCTCTACTGGCAATAAGAGATATAGAATAGAATAGATTGTCCCGTTTCCCCACACACACACCTCTTGTCCCCTTGAGCTAGGTGGCCTGTAATTAACATATCTTGCCAAAAATCAAGATTGGGAGTGTCTTGAAATCCATTGGGTGGGGAGTTTTTGTTCTGGGCTGAAAAGTAAGTTCTGAAAGCCAGCAATCTCAGCAGCTGGGCAAATAATCACTGAGTCATTGGTATTGATCAACAACCCTATCAATGCCCGGCAGATATATGATGGTCATTTTGTGCTATAGGGCAGTAAAAATCTGACTTATTGCCCCTTTAAGAGTGTAGAGTGTCCGGGTCCACAGTAGATAGCACAGCAGATGGTCCCAGCTGCCTGTCTGTCCAGATGGAGACATTAGATCGTCTGAAAAACAAGACCCCGAGCTCATGTCACACACTTATCTAGGGAGAAATGAGTTACATGTAACAGGAATAGTGTAATCTGATTGCATAAACAATATCTGCAATCCATTAGCAATATGGAAATATGATTCACATTTTGCACATCCTGTATATATGCGGTAAATTCACATATTTATTCATGTTTGTTTTTGTTTTTTTGTTTATTCTCAAACTAAGTATATTTGTTGTGTATTTTCATATTTCACTCATTTAGTTGTCTCAGCATGTTCTGCTGCTGCTATTTTGCACACCCAGCATACATGCTGTCATTCATATATTTCATACTTATATATCTACTTAATACATTCTAGAGTTGATGTTGTCATTTGCACTGTTTCATAAACCGCATTGGTTCTATTACATTATATTGTCTTTGCTGTATCCTATTGCTGTCTACTGCTGCAACGATCCAATTTCCACACAGGGATCAATAAAGTTTCACTATCTTATCTTTTATTTAAAAAAAACCCCAAAAACCCCACAGTGATCAGATTACAGATGCGTTTGATGAAAGAGGGGAGAGCGGGGCTAGTTGTCACATGGGTAAGTTGTCTCAGTGGCTTTATTTCTGAAACGAAATATTTTAGAGCCAAAAGTCCAATTACAAACTTTCTTAATAAGAGTTTACCTATATTGATTACAGTCTAACAGTCTAAGTCAAAACACTCTAACATAAAAGCAATTTGTATAGCTGAAAGTAAATAATTCTAAATATGTTTTTCTTATAAAGGAATCAAAATAATTAGACATTGTACATACATAAAAGCAAGGGTCAGCTATAAGCTGATAATAAATCGGAATGGTTTAGTGAAGCTATGTGCTCAGGGATGGGACCTTTATCAGGAAAGCATGGGTGGGGCATATTGTCACATGGATTTCGGGGCACGTTGTCATAACTATCCAAATTCTTTTTTTGATTAGAAATAGCTTTACATTCATTCTTTTCTTAATAAATATGATTTTGGTACTTGCACCCACAAACCTTTGGTTTGTGTAGCAAGTGATCTCTCTGCTGGACCAGCCTCACATACAGTCACAGACGCAGATTACTACTATTACTGTTTTCTTTAAGTGACTAAGAAGCCATTTTACATAATAAAACATCAAATTAAATGTGTATATATTACATATACAATAATATATCATACTGTTAGAAATTGTATCAGAATTCATGTTTGTCTGAGCATCCCAGAATAGGTCATCAGTAATAACTTTTTCTTCCAGTAAATTATTCAAAATGTAAAAATGCCATTTTTTAGAGAAGACCTTAATCTAGCTAGAAAAATATATATTGTATCTCAGTAGTAAGGCACTGCTGAGTATACCAATGAGTAAAAAGTGTGACAACATGCCCCGCTGTCCCCTACAATCTATAAATTGGAGTTTGGATGACATCACTGATTACAATCTCAAACAGTAATCTGTAATGTGCAATGCAGTTTTAAAGCAACCTTCCCGTTTCTGGTCTCACGTCAGATTCCACAGTGCAGCAGTGGTGCAGTACCTGGCTTTTCAACAAACTGCTGTGTATAGCTGCAGCCAGTAGGTGTCAGGTGGTGTAAATTATTCAGTATCCCCAGCCTGAGATGTGAGGAGAGATTTCTAATGGTGAGATTTGAGGCTGCTCACGACAGAAAGCTCAGATTCTCCTCAAAGCTGCTTCCTTTCAATGTTTTTCTTTCATCTGGACTTGCATGACCTCTTCCATGAAGTCCCCATCCCATGTTGTAATCACCAGAGATCCATAACCATAAATCATTTCAGTGACCAATTTTAATCAGTCTTTGCCAAAATATCTCTGTTTCCTTATCATTTACTCTCTGGCTCTCACTATGTACTAGGGCTTGAACGATATGAAGGATTTAAAGGCCAATACTGATATTTTTTATAATGAAGCTGTCTATTGCTGATAGTTTGTGCTGATATTCACCATTTCCATGCCAGAAAAATGACAAGTATTCAGTGTTTCCCCTAGAATTGTATTCTTGTCACGGTGGAAAAGCCTCCGAAACAGCATTTAGACCATCATGGGACACTAAAACTCTCCACTGAAACCCAGATAAATGAAATTCTTTCAGGTTTTCCAGACTGTTTTTCTGTGATCAGGGAGGAACCTCCATCATATCAGAGGTGGACCACACTGACTGGCTGGTATCTGATATTAAATTAAAGGCCAGTATCGGCAAACTGGATATATCAGTCTAACCCTACTGTGCACTTTCCTCTCTGCCTCAGAAAAGCGAAACACACCCAAGGTATTCAGGGGCTTTCCAACTGGGCCGCGATCCACTTTTCTGTTAATTACCTCTAAGTGCAAAATCATCTTAACATTAAATTGGCAGAAAGAAATGGCTTTCGCACCATAATGGCCGGTGCGCACTGTCAGACCCATCAAGGATGCAAACTTACTCTCCCCTGATTTCAAGCACAACTCAGCCTCGGTGGCCATGTTTCCATTCACCTGCCAAGCAAATTTTATGCTAACTTTTGAAATGTCACGAAAAATAAAATGCAAATCAGATGCGGATGGAGAAAATAAATCGGCTGCCTCCAAGTCACAAAACATCAACCCGTAAAATGGAAAGAGGCTCTCAAGCATTGATTAGTATTGGTCAAGTTGTTATTGTTCTTTACTGTCAGATAATGTTGGCCCATCTTTCATGCTTTCACCTGAAGGCCAAAACAACAAAATTACCTTGGTGATATTCTAATGTTAGAAACTATACGTATGATATTTTTAATGTATAGTTCTCAACCCTTTTCATATCACGGATCTTTAATTTAGTCCACATTACGGCCACAGACCCCTGTTTGATGAGATTTTGTCTCTTGGACCCAAATCTGAGAATATTTTTATTGTTAGATATGATTTTGTCCAGAATTCCATGACTATCTGTATTGTAGGTAGAAAGATAACAGTGAAACTATGATCAAAATAGTCATTCTACTACATTCTCTAATTGTGTTAACTTCTTGTAAATGAAATAATGAATTTTAACACTTCATCAGTTTGCTGGGGACCCCCTGGAACCCCCTCAAGGACCCCTGGCCCCGGACCCCACGTTGAGAACCGCTGTTCTAGAGGTCTTAGTGAACAGATATTTGACAAACAACATTTCAGAACGGCCAAAGCCACTTTTTGACTGCTGTCCAATGAGACAAAACCATCGCCATTTATGACATCATTTCTTTATTGACAAAAAAAAACATTGAATCTCCCTGTTTCCATTCAGCTTTTCTACTCCGATAAGTCCTAATTCCACAAAAAATACTTGGATGGAATCCCAGCTAATGTAAAAAATTTAGTATAGTCACAAAATTGATCAAACAATTGATTCTTAAAGGGTTCTTCACAGCACAATAAAAGGTTCTATGTACAACCATTTGAGCATAGTGCTCAAATGGTTCTACCTTTCTTAAAGGCTTTCTTACAAAACCATAAAGGGTTCTGCTATGGTACAGATCTAAAGAACCAATTTCTGCTGCTACAAATAATACATTTTTTAGAGTGGTGTGTGTGTGTGTGTGTGTGTGTGTGTTAAAAAGGGTCCATGGTGTTAAAGTGTCCTGTCACCCTGTTTCCCTGTATTTCTTTGTCTCTGTCTGTCCTGCACCAGTTGCAGCTGTGTGTGTGTGTGTGTGTCTTTAAGTAGCATGAATAAAGGCGAAAGTGTGTGTGTGTGTGTGAGAGAGGGTGTTCCAAATAATATCTGCTTAGATTTCAGTGGTAAGGTGGGTAGAAGATGTCCCTGTAATGACTCTAATAAGGGACAAAGCCCTGTGGCCTATCCATTAAACACACACACACACACACACACACACGCTGATGTATGTGGAGTAGAGTGGCCTTTAGTGCTACAATCTATCTTACATCTCTCTCTTCCTCTTAGTTTGTCCCTCTATCTTTGATCTCTCTCATTTGTTCTAACTCTAATCTCCCTTTCTCCTTCTCTCTCTCTGTCTTTATCACTGTCACTCCCTCTCCCATTCTCTCTCCCTGTCTCTCTCCCTCTTTTCACTCTCTCTCATGCTCTACACTTCACCATTCTTCTCTCCTCTGCTCTCACTCTCTCTATCGCTCCACTTCTCTCTGTGGTGTCTCAGCCTGACTGTTGGTTATTTCCTTGTGTTGCTGGCTGAAGCATCCATGACTTGAAGCTGTTTTGTAGCCGTAATGTTACTTTTTTATTCACTGACACCGTGCAAAACTTTCACCAAATCTGGATGCAACACATGTAGCTTATGGACTTTTTCAAAGGGTTTCCTCCCTGTAATATACATATCACAGGGGAAATATAACCGGTTTGTTGCCAAAAGCTTTGGGACTTAAAGGTGGAATCCAGTAATAAATAGTTATTTTATCCATCTGGACCGTGGAGTCAGGTTACACAGTTACCAACTAGCAGTATTACCATGGTTGAAGACTCTCTCCATAGATACGGTGACCAGACGTCCCTGTTTGTCCGGGATTGTGCCGGTTTCAAGATGGGTGTCCCGAGTCCCGACAAATATCTGTAAAACACTAAAATGTCCCGGTTTTCAACATTCACTACCAAATTGTCCCGGTTTTCACCACAATTAAAATAATAATAATAGTATTATACTTGTTTTCAGCGCTTACAGAGACGTTTATCATGTTCTGTCCTGCTCATTATTACCTAACCCAATCAAAAAACATAAACAATGCACCACGCGTCTGAATTCAACACTGATTTGTCTGTATGTGTGTCAATCAATCAATGTGTCGTTGTCAAGGCTGTTGCTAGCCTATGACGCTTGTGACTCTGTCTGACAGAATCTGTCAGTACGCTAACGGTTAGCTGTCATGCCGAACTGAAAGTCGCTCTTTTCTAAAGACCTCCAGAAGGCTTACTCTTTTCTTCGTGAAGTAGCCGGCAACGAAAATGCTGCGTTCTGCACACACTGCAAGAGTACATTTTCGGTCACGCACGGTGGAAATGCCAACATAAAAGATCATATTAAGACGGCCAAACATAAGCGGTGGCTTAGCGGTGTTTTGTGTTTACTAGTGTTATTATACAGTTTTCAAATAAACTATGTTCTGGTGGATTTTTGGAGACAAAACATAATTTTTCTTTGCTGAGGTGCTGTCCATGGTGTTGAAAGGTGCAGTCACTAGGTGTGCTAAGCGCTGAAATAATTGTTCCCCATCCTGATGAAAACGCCTAATGTGACCTAAATGTGGTCACCCTATCCATAGACAATTATTGAAATTTTTGACCGGGTAGGATGAAAGTCTGCTAACTATCCAACTAACGTTAGCCGACAGCCAGTTTAGCTAGTTAGCATACTCGCTAGTTAGCATACTAGCCTTCCCAAAGAGCTTACATTGAAAATTATTTTTGTTAACAGCAAAGACTGTAGGCTGCTGACGTTGTCGAATTGCAATATTTACTTAAGCAATGTTATTGCCTAATTTCATTACAAAAGTTACAATCACTGAAAGTTAAATTACCTGCTCTGGGGAAGCCATTTTGATGAGGGTGGGAACTGTTTACTGGTGAGCTGACACACGAGCGACACTGGCTACTACACTTTCTCTGATTATATAATTGATAATATAATACTTCTGTGGTTGTTTAGTTGTAGTCTGAACATCATTTCAAATACTTTTCGCCGCCAGAGGGGGAGACAAATCAGGGAAATTGGGGAAATTCTGGATTTCAGCTTTAACACATTAACATTGTTCCCCATGGTCAGAAAAAGTTGCTAGATTTGTCGCTAGTTGCTAGCTGCCAGGGGGGTTTGCAATGTCTACCAAATATTTGGTAGAATTACAGTAAAACACTGTTCAGACTTGGCCACAGTTGTACGGAACTGAGTGGAAATGATTCACGCTGCATTGTTACCAGGGTTGAAAAGGTTACTTTGAATTTGAATTTTTGTATCAGATTACTGAATAACTCATCTCAGTATACTTTCAGATATTTTTTGGGCTTACTTTTACCCCCAAAATACGCAGAGCATTCAGATAAGTACAAACTTATTATTCACATTTTACAGACTATGAATTGAATAATTTTATTATCACTATGTGCAAGCAGTATCAACCATTATCTCAAGGCGTGTAAGTATTTGTGACTCAAATTTCACAATCTGAAAGCCTTCAAAACATTTTTGTTCAGGCAATCTGAAAGGAGTGGGGATGATAGTATTTGTATTTCAAGGAGAATGCAGTAATAAATTGTACCTTTAACTGTAAGCAATGACAATAGAGCTGCTATTCTTCAGGCCTCTCTCTATTAGCAGCGCCACTCCAAGGTAATGCAAGTCATTCCAGTGAAATACAACCATCTGCCCACCTTCTGACGTGACAAATAACAAGGACTTCTACTCTATTTCTGCTTGAAAACTGAAATTTGACGCTTCCAACCTAACTGGTGTTTCTTATGGTGTTTTCAAACCTGTAGGCGATTTGCTTCTGAATCAGGGGACAAGTTACTGGTTTGTTGAATTTGCACATTGGTTCCGTTATGTTTCATGGAGTAAAATTTCAAGTGAACCATAATTTATGAACCTATGCCACATGGGAACAGTCATTTCCTTCATTGGTCAGACATTTGGTGGGGGATAGGACTTTCCTTTGGGGTAAACTGACAGGGAGCATCAGCCGTGTTTGTGGATCATCGCATTTGCTGTAAAACTCTGTGGGAATTGTGCCTGCTGCGGTTCTCATGTATAACAATGGATTAGCAATGGAGATTCGGAATGAATCATTGATACCGTTTCACTTGATTTCTCGGTTTTACAATTCGGTTTGTAGAAACGGGGATTCTGCTGACACTGCCGCAAGTTAAACAACCTTGTTTCTATTTTCCTGTGCCTGTGATATTAGACGCTTGTGTTCATCCCATAATGCACAGGGCTTCCTGTAGTCAGGTGGGATCTCTCCAAATGAAGCTCCAGGGTCGGTTTGGAAACGTAGTGAGAAACCACAACAAAGTCTCAGTCTGATCACTGTCTTCTCACATGGGCAAACCAACCCAACTAAAGAGGAAACCTCAGGGTTTGAAATAACTGCTCTAAACCAACTAGATGTGAAAATGACCTTAAATTATGGGTACGGACCAGGGACGTCGCCAGCTTGGGGAAGGCGGGTGGAGCTTTTTATGGTGATCGCAGGATGTATTATCAAAGGCCTTTGGGTTACAACAGGCTACGAAAACACTACCTTGCTAAGTTAAAGGCACAGGAACCAATTTCTCTTTTTCTAAGACTTAATGAATTCGAGTGTAATCCTGAAAATCTGCAGGAGGGTTACAGTGAGCAAAGGGGTTCCTTTCTTTTCATTGTCACTAAAGCATAACTAAAATTGTGGAAACCACTGAAAAACACACCACTCCCAACAGCTGTACCCTCTTAAATAACACAAAAAGAAGCCTTATGGAGGAGGCAAAAAAAGTGAAGGAGACTGACAGAAGAAGACAGTGGAAGATCAGAGAACCTCGGCAGGGCGTTAGCGCCGTGAGCTGAAGGGGTTCAAGTCCGACATTGAGCTGGCTTTCTTACTGGACAAGTTAATGATATAACAATACGTCTATCAAAATCTGTTACCTAACATTGTAGTTACCCTGACAGCTACTAAGCTATCTAACCTAGATAGATATTCACATCACATTATTCGGCACATCACAGCCAGGGAATGGGGCAGTCGCTGTGTGTGGGCTCATTTGCCCTGGACAATAGCAAGGTAGCATTAGCTACTTGAGCTGAAACATTTACAATAATTTAGTGAACATATAACTAATAGAAAACATTTTACATTAACTAAGTGTTACTCAATCAGTGTAACCAAGTAAGCTGAAAAATAATGCCGGGCCTAGTTAGCTAGCGTTAGCAATTACTTTGTGAATAGGAAGATTTTGGCTATATCCACACTGAACACAAGCCTCAAGAAGAGCAACTGCCAAACGGCCATTTACCTATATGAAAATGTTGCTGATTATTACTTTAATGAGCCAGGCTGTGTGCGTGCATGTGTGGGTCGGGTGGGGGTGGGGGGGTCTCGCACAAACACACACACACACACACACACACACACACCCTTTCACATATATGTACTTTTATACACACACATGCGCACACAGACACATGCATACACATCTAGATTCTTCCTTGCAGTGTAAGTTCTGGGGTCTCACTCTCTAATCAAATTATGTCCTCGTTCGCCCCGCCCCAGACGTTGACACAGTGATTAGTTGCTAGGCAACCAGTTCGTTTAATGTCACTGCGACAGCAGAGTGTGGTGTCCACGGTAACCGCCTGGCTCTCTGAGGGACCGAGCAAATTTTGCGCCTGTGTGTATATAAGGAGTATACAAAGATTGCATGTGTGTGTGTGTGTGTGAGAGAGAGAGAGAGAGAGAGAGAGAGAGAGAGAGAGAGAGAGAGAGAGAGAGAGAGAGAGAGAGAGAGAGAGAGGTGTGGGGGGAGTGGAAGGCCTAAATCAATAGAAAACCAATAACAATGGTCACTGGTGACATTTTTCCGGAGCTGCATGTCTGTGTATATTTACTTGCATGTAAATACTTGTTAAATATATTTAGAGGTCAAAATCAAATTTTAAAATCTATATGTGGATAATATTGATTATTTGTTAAAAATGTTAGTGCATTTGTTCACACATATGCATTTTTAATACATTTCAATATAGGCCTTACATATCTGTTTTAAAGCAGGAACCTGAGGGTGCTGGTTATGATTTTAGAGCTATTACATTAGTGGCTCGTTACTAAAAAACGGAAATATATCGCTTACTACTTGTTACTCATTTCAAACGTAGTATATTCTTTTACTTATCACTCCCTAGGAGCAGTAATTCGTTACTCTACTCATTATATTACTTTTCTGTTACACCCCCAAAATTAGTGGTTTGCATCTTATCTTCCTTTTTAAAATCAGGATAATTCAGTTTCCTGTCTTGTGAATAATGGCAGCGCCTGTGGCTCCAAGTGGGAACTGTTCAATGTTTTTTGCCTCCTATTACCATGAATTCATTGCTTTATAGTGACATCACCAATCTACAGAAACAGTCGGAGAAATGAAGGGAAATGCCTAAAAGCCATGTAACTGCTGTTTTTTCATTGTGTAACACACATATATGGTTATTATCATGATAATGTGGCCACAAACATGTCAAAATAGCTAACCTACTGGCATATGAATGTTACTCTGCAGAATTGCATTTCTAAGGAAAGCTTGCTGTGAATATAGGTTATAATTTTGATTTTTATTATCTTGGACTGCCGACACCGCACCTGTGTTGACATGACTAGGAGACTGACGTGAACGGTTCTTCCCAGCTGGCAGTTCGTATTTAATCGCAGGGTTCTTGCCCTGGAAAGTATGGAGAAGTATGGAAAATGATTTTCAGAATTTCCAGGTCAGAATGTGTATGGAATTCAGAGAAATTCCGCTAGGCTAAAAAATCATGTCCTTCTGGTAACTACACTGGTTAGCCACTAACTCTTCTTCTTTCTTTGTTCGTCCGCCAACGCCAAACACCAGGTCATGATAGTTAATACCTGGTGTGCACCTACGGTAGCAGCTAATGGGTTTTGATATCACTGGCTAGACACAGTCTGCTAACACTCGGCTAGCATATCCTTATGGTAACTACACTGGTTAGCTGGTAATGCTAGGCTAACAGCTTATCCATATGGTAACAAACTGCACTGGTCAGCTGCTAACACTAGGCTAACAACTTGTCCTTATCGTAACTGCACTGGTTAGCTGGTAATGACAGCTATCCATATGGTAACTGCACTGGTCAGCTGCTAACACTAGGCTAACAACTTATCCTTATCGTAACTGCACTGACGAGGCTACAGCCACTATTCACACGACTAATCATTATGGATAGTAATCAAAATTTCACTCCTTGAGGTCTTTCCATGAAGTAAAGACAGTGCTGATATTTATTCTTCTCTAACCCTAACCCTTATTACACTTCTTATCACTCTCACTTTTTGCTTGGAGACTTTCCAAAGAAGTTTTTTTCAATCCGTTTTTGACTTGTTTGCTACTGTCTGAACTGCCTGACACCTGTTTGATTTGCATTTGCTTCCTTGTTGGATCTGTCCATTGAAGTTTATTTCTATTTCTTTAGCTCCTGTATGTGGATTGGAGACATATTGCTTTTTTCACGTTGTAGTGTGTGTTTTGGGCACTTTTTTGCTGGTCATGCTGGTGACCAGCCTATGTTGGTGGTTTTTGCTGGTGTATGCTGGTGCTGGTTTAAGCTGGTATTTGTGCTGGTCATGCTGGTGACCAGCCTACACAGTAAATTAAAGGATACTCGAGGCTCCTTTTAGGGTTCCTCAGTTTGCCACACTGGCGGAACCCTTTTGGGAGCCTCCAGGAACCCTTTTAAACACATCAGTTCTCTGAGGAAGTAGGGGTAGTTTATCAGGTTCCTTGAGGAACCCTTTTTTCTAGCATGGTCTGGAACCACTTTGGGTGCTTCAAAGCACCATTTCCTAACCGTCTGAGGTTCCTCAAGGAACTTCAGCTTATTTGGGGGTTTGAGGCCTATTATTGCTACTGCTGCAACTACTACTACTAAACCAAAAGATTACAACACCAAATCTAATTTAATTTGAGGATAATTTATTCAATGTTTTTTTCTGTAATACATTAAGAATTTAAAGAATACAATAATGAGGTGTCAAATTAATAACATTATTCAAAAAGCATTAAATAAATAAATAATTAACAAATTACACAAAATAAATAAGCAATAAATACACAAAATACTAAATTTCGAATATTTTATGATTATTATTATTTTATTATAATTATTACATAATATTTATTATTAATTTCTAATAATTTCAAATACTCAAAGATGCTTAAAATACTCCCTTTAAGATTAAAATTGCACTTTATTGATCCTATGTACAATGACAGAACAAAGTACAGGAGAAGTATAAAGTAATAAAAGTAAGGTAAATAAAAATAAAAAATAGTGCTGAAAAAATAAAGGCAATATAGATAAATATAACACTATAAAACTTGAAGATAAACAATATGAAACTATTAAAAAAGTGTCTGATGTGTCTAAAAGAGTGTCTGAAAATGTCCAAAGTGGTGTTGAGCATTAAGCCCAGTGTAATGAAAACTCCAGGGATACAGTCAAACTCCATGGATGTAGTCAAACTCCAGGGAGATAGTCAAGCGGTGCATATCAGTCATGTGTGACATAGTGCAGATCAAGTTATTGTGCGGGTTAGGGTGAGGGGCTGGGGTGGGGCGGGCCAGGGGCTGTGGGGCCGATCGTTACGGCTGGCTGGCACAGTGGTCGCTGATGGTGTTGAACAGTCTGATGGCCGCTGACAAAAAGGGACGCCTGAGGCGCTCCGCCGTGGGGGGGAGGAGCCTGTGGCTGAAGCTGCTCCTCAGCCTCGGCTCGTCGTAGAGAGGGTGAGAGGGTGAGAGGGTGAGAGGGGTTCTCCGGGATGAAGTTGATCTTTCCTCTCAGCTTCCTCTCTGCCACTGCCTCTAGATTGTCCAGCTTGAGTCCCACCACAGAGCTGGCCTTCCTCACCAGCTTGTTGGCTTCCCCTGCCTTCAGAAAAACAAAAAGGAAACTCTCACTAACAGTAGTAATAATAACAATAATTCACCGAACACATCAACATCAATTAAATATTTTCATTTTGGGCACCTTTGAGAGAGCGAGAGAGTGTGCTGTAGTCTCAACCACCCTGACCTGTAACGCAAAAGAGAGAATGGGTACATTATATTCATTGTTATTTATACACACACACATACACATGCATAAGAGCTGGGTGATATACAGGCCAAATCAAATATCACAATATTTGTGAACGAATGCCTCTATATTGATAATGTCACAATATTTTGTGAATGAGTACTGGTTTTTCCATAAGATATTTACACAGAAGAAAATTCTGAGAAATAATCATTAGTAATGTGGATATGATGAACAAACTGGTAGAGATGCATTATTAATTTCACTCAACTCAGTTTAATAAATTCATAAAAATTGATCACTTTACTGTAATGCAGCCTTTAAGGGCAGGAAAAGGCAATATTTAAGCTATATCACCATATTACCATAGCCCACCCACAGCGCCGCGTATGGTCAACTGTCATCATAACATTTATTTAGCTTCATATGTTTTTGCCAGATTTAAAGATAAGAGTCATTTCAGGTCATGATTCACACTTTCAGACCCATGTTTGATAGTTTGATTAGATGGCATTTTACCAAACTAATCCTATGTCATAACTCAATCCTAAAACATCATAACTCAAAATACAAGTCTTCATGTTCTTGTGTGACCCAATCTACCCAGGCCTAAATTATTACTACCACCACCACCACCACCACCACCACCACCACTACTACTACTACTACTACTACTACTACTACTACTACTACTACTAATAATAATGGTAATAGCAACAACAACAAAATCTGCACATAAAACAACTTTTATTGGCGCAATGGAAAAAAACCCCCGGCCCTTGGGGAAAACTAATTGGGGAACCCTGCCATAGGACATGCAGTGTGTGGTAAATATGGTGCATTACCATAAAGCGTGTGGTACATTACCAGAGGACATAGTGTGTGGTAAATCTATGGTACTTTACCATAAAGCCTGTGGTAATGTACCACAGAATCTGCTTGTCCTGTGGTACCAAAATGAAGTACCGCAGGAATACCACAGCAGCATTTTCAGGTACCACAGGAAATTTTTCTAAGGGTGGTCATTCAACCATACCAGCATCCCATGCTGGTGACACCAGCATCCCCAGCACGACCATGCTGGTCCACCAGCTTCACCAGCAAGCTTTAGCTGGTGAACCAGCATCAGACCAGCACTAACCAGCATAAACTACCTTAGACCAGCAAGGAATTCATGCTGGTCTATGCTGGTTTTTTTAGCAGGGTGTTAATGTGGTCAAATGTGTCTCTGACCACCTCTGGAGGTCGTTTAGGTGAGTGGATCTGGTCTTATGTGCCTTTACACTTACAGTAGTATGTTTTACAGTCAGATCACGAAGGTTAGATCAGTATAGCGTTTTGGCCGATATATCAATTATGCTGTTTTACTAAAAATCAGATACTGTATGTCAGTGTATCAGTGTGGTCCCCCTATGCTATTATGGAGGTTCCTCCCTGATCACAGCTTATCAATATGTTTTTATTATTATTTTTATATAAGAGATGTCTGACCAGAGAAATCATTCCAGTGTGGTGTGGAGGATTTTACTCAACAGTCTGTAAAACCTGCAGTGAAACCTGCCTCACTCTGCCTTAAGAAGCTGCTAACACACCTACAACTATTTCATTAGTCTGGCTTTCAGTGGAGAGTTTTAGTGTCCCATGATGGTCTAAATGCTGTTTCAGAGGCTTTTCCATCCTGGTGAAACACTGAATCCTTCAAATTTTTTGGAACAAAAATGAACAAATTAAAAAACAACAAAACATTGAATATCAACATTGCTTTCACCAGCTTTAATCCAAAAATATCACATCAGCCTTCAAAAACCCATATCAGCTGTACCCTACAGATTACCCTGGATGTTAATGCCAGGTGGAAAGAGGGTCAAAGTGACAGAGACACAGGGGGCCGAGCAAGGGAGGAGATAAAGAAGAGAGAGAGAGAGCGACAGAGTCGGGGAGGCAGAGGGCTCTCGGTGACGGCCTGCAGTGTGTCGTAATATTATGACCGGTGCATTAGTGGTGGTTTGTGATGTGAAACGTGTGGTGAGACTTAGAGTCTTACAGGCTGACTGTGGAATGCTGCTGCGGTGCCATGAAGTCAGAATAACCCGCCAGAAAGAGGCTTTAATGCCACTTAATGGGCCATAGGGGCCGAGAGCTCGGGGTGTGCGTGTGTGTATGAGGTGGGGGCCGTCAGGGGTTGCTGACTCGTGGGCTTTTGTGGCGAAGGAACATTAGTAAATTGGGGGGAAGCATTAGTGAACAGTTAGAACTTAACAGTGGGATTTAAAACAGCGCTGGATCTGCGGTGTACTTCCATTAAGGGGAGAGATAAGTTATAAAATTGGTTTGGGATTGTGTGTGTGTGGTGTGTGTGTGTAATAGGACATCGGAGGGGATAAAATTTGTATGTGTGTATTCTGGTGAGGCATAAGGAGGAATGGGTTTTTACTGTGTGTGTGTGTGTGTGTGTGTGTGTGTGCGTGCATCGATATAACACCATCATTTGTTGCTGTGTTTTAACCGATAATGCCAGGGATAAAATGCCTTGTATTGATGTTTTAAAAGATAAAATGACCACAGGTAATCACGTTCTCCAGGGTTGGTTTACGCCTCCCTCTGCACTTTAGTCAAATTAGACCAAAAAAAAAAGAAACACTTTCCATTATGATTGAAATTAGCCAAAAAATGCTATCCATTATTGTTGAAAATAGCAAGAAACGGTATACATTAATGGTATGAAATTAGGGAGTAGTTTTCCATTAATGTTGAGACAGGGAGAAACTCCTCCATTAGAACAGTGTGTTGTTTTTATTATAAAATTCGCTGACAGAGACAGGTTTAGGGAAATGGTTATTTCTGAACTCAGAAACGATGATTGTGGAAATAAAATTACCAAACAGTCCAGACTGGAGATTGCTCCTGTGGCAATTTGTTAAAAAATGATGCAGCACTTCTTCCATCATGGCAAATTTTAGTAGAGCCCTATCCGGTACGCTAAATTAAATAATGTAGGTGTGGTAGGAAGTAAGGTTAGATCAAACCGGTATATTTTGCACTGATATTGGCCTTTTGTTAAAAATCAGATCTGGTCCAGTCACCTCTGATATGATGGATATGATGCAGTTTGATTTATTACATATTTATTGTAGAATCGATTAATACTACACTGGTTGTCTATGGGACGCCCTTAACCTGAATTGATTATAATCCAATAATCCAGTCCATTTTGATGGGATTCCTCTATCTGCTATGTTTCAATGGAGAGTTTTAGAGAATTCTTTCAGGATTATGCGAAGCAGAGCCTGTGCAGCACTCTTGGCAGATGTTATGCAGGGCTACTGCCTTGGGATATTGCGTCGCATAGTCTACCACAACAAACACAGAGCAACATCCCGTGCACTGTGGTCCATTGGCTTGACAAGATCTACAGCATGTCAGTTCTTTCAAAGTGGATCTCGATTAAAGGGTGAGGGCACGAAGGCGCTTTTGGAGTGTCCAGGATGTGTCCTGATTATGTGGCATTCGCAACAAGGAGCACCTAAAAGAGAAGGGTTTCCATGAAGAGTTTTAGTGTCCCATGATGGTCTAAATGCTGTTTCAGAGTCCTTTCTACCCTGACAAGAATACTACGGCAGTCCATAGAGGACATACATAATTTTTTTTTCCTCTTTTGTTATGTCGAGATAACAACTTAATTATCTCGTTATCACAACAAAACGAAATCCATTTTCTAATTAAGTCGTAATTAAGTCGTTATGATGAGAAAACAGATTTTGTTTTGTCGTGATAACGAGATAATTAAGTCGTTATGACAAGAAAACGGTTTCGTTTTGTTGTGATAACGAGATAATTAAGTCGTTATCTCAACATAACAAAAGATTATTTTTTTTTATGTATGTCCTCTATGGACTGCCGTAGAATACAATTCTGGGGAAATTTAAATATTGAATATTGGCTATTGATGGCTTTGATCTAAAAATATTGGCCTAATTGTCACTGACAAAGACCAGATTCCACAGAATGTTTAATTTGCACACAATTAAAAGTTACCGTGACGCCATATAATCTCTAGCAGCATTTACTAAAATATTGGTTGACTCAAAATAGGTACTTGATTAATCAGCCTCCCTCCCAGCCTCTACTCCCTACTGTAGGGAGATAGGCTGCATTTACTCAGTTTTGGGTCTCTGAACGATATCAGTACTAGTATTCCATAGGAGATCACCAAAAAGTAGTAAAAGGCAGCATATCTACAAATATGAGTCAAAATGATAGATTTCTTACATTGCCCTGGGTTTATTGAAGGGCACACTCACAAAACATGCGTGTTACAAGCTGAATGTGTCCTGCGTCTTGTGATGTTATGTGGCCTTTAATAAACCTAGGGCAATGTAAGAAATCTATCATTTTGACTCATATTTGTAGATATGCTGCCTTTTAATCTTTTTGGGGATCTCTTATGGAATTTGTGTATTTTTTTGGTCCAGAATCCATCATGAAGATAGTATATCTATTGTTGAAACCCAATCTCTTTCTTCGCTAAGAGTGCTGGCATATTTAGGGTGCATTCACACCAAGCATGTTTGGAGCAGTTTATTTGAACTTTGGAGCGTTTACTCCTTTATGGTTTAGGACCAAAATACATTTCTGATCTCCTTCAATGTTATGAACCCACCAGAACCCTCAGGTCTTCAGGTGCTGGTCTGCTTACTGTTCCCAGGGTCAGAACAAAGCATGGAGAAGCAGCTTTTCGTTTGTATGCTCCTCATGCCTGGAACAAACTTCCAGAAAATCTGAGGTCTGCCTCCACTTTAGAATCTTTTAAATCAGGGCTTAAAACTTTTCTGTTCACCAAGGCTTTTTAAGAAATTTAGGGCAACACTCATCTGCACTCAGTAGCATAACGAGTCAGCGCCGGGCCCCAATACAAGATGGTCAAAGCGGGCCCTGCCCATCACAATGCATCATAATGTTCCGCTTGCTATTCAGTCTGCGGCCTGCCTTCCTCCTGCCTCTTATCCTCCCCTCTCCCTTCGGTACGGATTGTTCCGTTACGACCTCACCAGAATTTACTGTGATCAGGTTCTTGTATAAGATTTGTTATATATAAGATTACGTTATGTTACGGTAACATAACGTAATGTCAGTAGCGAATGAAAGAAGTGAAAGCATGCAGCGTTTTAAATGTGATTTTAATGCACTTTCACTTTTCTTCATCTTTTTAATCTTCTTGTACTGTCTTTTTATCTATGTCTTTATTTTTTATTTATTTATGTAAAGCACTTTGAATTGCCGTTGTGTATGAAATGTGCTATATAAATAAACTTGCCTTGCCTTGCCTTTAGTTGAGTTTGTTGAGAACAATGGCGTTCGTCTCAGTTTCTCTAACAAGAGAACTGAGGTGCAGTTCCTTAGGAGTGAGAACTGAATCGGAACCAACTACAGGAAACGATCCTGAAACGCAAGGGTTTATGGGTATAAGGAGATGGATTTTGACGTCTGACTGGACTCCTATTCAGCTATTTCTTCATGTGTTCTTAACTGGTGTTAACAACAAAGAAGGCAAATTACAGCAAAGACAGCAGACAAGTTCATCATGTTCAGACTGGAATCAGATTGGTTTTGACTCCAACTTGTGAAATCTCTGACCTGGTGGGATGACAGGATACCAAATCTGTGTCCAGTAAACAAGCTACTTGTGAGTCATGTAACTTTTGTTTCCAAGTCCTAGTTCACTTGTGATTGGCCAGTGTGAACCTAAACAAACCAAATTCAAAAATGCAACAAAGTACAGTTTTCCACTATGGTTCGAACAAAAAAAAACAAAAACACACTGTAGGTCTGATCGCACTCCTAATGAGCCTGACACACTACATTCACGTAGTTTGGGTCCCCACGTGACAAGAGTTCTAGTGTGTTTTAATGAGCCTGGGTCCCCAAGGTGAGGTTTGGGTCCCTGGTAAAAGCCAAAGAAGCCCTGATCTCTAGTAATCTTGTTGTGAAGAGCTGACGATGCCAGTTTACAGAAGCTGTTCTGCGCAAACTAAGAAATCCCTGAGAAACCGGTGAAAATCTCTAGTAATCTTATTCAGAGGCGGGGAGAGAGATAGAACGAAAGAGGAGGACAGAGGAGGGAAGAGAGAGAGAGAAAACAAGAAGAGAGCAAGGAGGAGGCCTATAACTACATCTGTTGGAAGTGAGCAACAATATATATATTGTCTAGTTTTTTACAAGACAATTCACTAGCAGAAACATTGCTTACACTATAATCATCAGACAAACATCAGGAAATTACATTCAATTTAATATCATGTCATTAACTACACAGTCGTCCCGTAAAGTATACAGTTTCTTACACATTGTTTATTATATCATGCTCTGTTTAATAATTAACATTCACTCACAATGTGCTCATAATGTGCTTATAATGCCTTATAATTCATTATGAGCACCACTTCCAGTTAAGTGTTAACTCACTTCTATTTTATTGTATGTTGTTAAAGCACTTTGAATTGAGGAAGCAACAAGCAAAGCGCGTTGTTCACTCCTTTTATATGCCTATTTTGCAAATGCTAAAAGAAAAACAAAGATGTGAGTATATTGTCAGCAAAGTCTAACAGAGTGCGGTTGGATAATTTCTTTATATGGACTATTTTGTATTTCTGCAACCAACTAGCACCTGATTAAAGACAACCAGATTAAAATGAAGGTGAAATAATGCTGCTTTGTCATCTGGCAAAATCTTTAGATACAAGCTTTCTACAAGAAAATACTGTTCACCTCAGCTTTCAGATGGTAAATACTACTAAAAAATGTATCAAGTATTCCCATATAATGTGAAGACAGCAGAAACCCAACCCTGATCCCCAGCCCTTCCTGATCATAGTATTGAAGTGTAAACAGACAGTTGAAATCACCTGTTTCTTCTTCACCTCTGTTAAATCATCTCTCTCTCTCTCTCGCTCTCTCTCTCTCTCTCTCTCTCTCTCTTCCTATTTAGCAGATACTCTTATCCAGAGCAACACACAAGTCCTACACTCTTAAGAAAAAGGCTTCTATATAGTAGTGATGTGCAGGTCAATCCGAAACCCACGGGTGGGGCAGGTTAGGGTCGACTGAAGATAATATTTTGAACCGGTCGGGCGGGAGCAGGTCGTAATGGAGATAACGATGAAGCAAGCGAGTGAACTTGTTAAACTAGTAAACTTGCACCTACTTCTTCACTTGTCATTGTGGGATATGTAACCTTCAGCGGGAGAAAAATAATTTTTTTTATATATATTTTTAACAAACCAGAGGGTTCATTGAGTCATTATGGTTCTATATAGATGCACTATCCTCACCAAAGAACCCTTGAAGACCCATCCTTTGTCTGGGTGTAGGTACAAAAATAAGAGTTAAGCAAAAACAACAAAAAAGAGGTAGCTGAAGAGAGGGAGGGGAGATGAGTTGTAGTTTCTCTCTCTTTCTCCCTCTTTTTTCTGTCTCTGTCCGTCTCTCTCAATCAGCCTTGCCAGATCAGATCCCATGACCTTTGACCTCCTCATTAGATTCCCTCCAACTCCGCGCTACAGTCCACTTGACCCCCATCAGGGAGGCCATAAAGGCTGGGATTGTTTGTATATGTGTGTGTGTGTGTGTGTGTGTGTGTGTGTGAGTGAGAGAGAGAGCGAGAGAGACAGAGAGAGACAGACAGAGAGGAAGAGATTGTGTGCTGGTGGATAGGAAATGAGGGAACAGGAAGGAGGGAACAGCAAGGAGAGAATGAAAGAATGAGGATTAAGGTAGAAGGGATAGGAATGAGAGAGGGAGAAGGGGAGATGGAGAGAAGGAAGGGAGGAATGGAGAAGGAGGGAATGGGAAGGAAGGAATAGGAAGGGAGAGAGATAAAGAGGAGAATATGAAGAAGGCATAGGGAAGGAGGGATAAGGATGGGGGAATGGAGAACTAGGGATAGGGGAGGAGGAAATGGGAAAGAGGGAATAGAATAGCAAAGGAGGGATTAGGTCTGAATAGGGAAGGAGGAAATGAGGATAGAAGGAATGGGAAAGAGGATAGGGAAGGACAGATTCGGGATGGAGGGAATGAGGAAGGAGGGAATGGAAGAATGGATAGCAATGGTGGGATAGGGGAAGGAGGGAGAGGGGAGGATAGATAGGGAAGGAGGGGTGGAGGAGAACGGACAGAAAATGAAGGATAAAGTAGGGATTGGAATAAAGGGATAGGGAAAGGAGGGAAGGAATGGCAAAGAATAATAGCAAAGGAGGGAATGGGGATGGAGAGAATGGTAAAGAGGGATAAGTGGACAGAGGGAATAGGGAAGAAGGCATAGGGAAGGAGGAGAATAGGGAAGTTGGGAATGAAGATGGAGGAAAATGGGTCCACTCACTTTTAGCTAAAGCCACTTTAAACACATTCAGTCAGTTTAAAAAATCTTCACGTTGACTCAGAATGTCCATACTTGTGTCCAAACTGGCTGACCGACTGTCTAACTGGCTGGTTGATTGATTGATTGATTGATTGATTGATTTTAGGGCTGTTGAGCCATAAAGGGTGAGAATCAGCGCCAGCAGCAGTATTGAAAAATACCTCTGTGGCCTTCGCTATTGGACTCATCTCTCTCTATTGTCCTCTGAGAGCCATACTGAAGACCCAGGGTGTCAATACTGGGATTAGCCCCATGGGGACAATCAGACTGCAATCTATAAGGCAGGAAACTGAAACACACACACACATGCTTGTGAAGACCTTCTATTGACTACATTCGTCCCCTTACCCTAAACTAAACCCATCGTTGGGTGGTGCAGGGGAAATTCTGGGATATCTCTCAAAGACCTAATCCTAACCCTATTCTAAACCTAATCCTTAATTCTAACCTTAACATCTACCCCAAGTGTCAACCCCCATTCCCCCCCTTTATTTTCCACAATTGCACCCTTGCATCCTGAGTGAGGCTTTTCACACATCAGCTGCTAAAGGACACACTTCTTGCAGTGATCTTGAAGTCAACCCAGGTCAACTGCTGTGAGGGGAGGTATACGCAATTCAGTACGGCCAAGTCATGCTCAAATAGGCCATATGCCTCATCATAGGAAGTGTGGGTCATCCACCAATCTGACGAGGGTTTCTGGCAGCTACCCTCGTCACCAAGCAAGCGACAAGTGCTGTGGCTGGCTCGTTGGTCTAGCGGGATGGTTCTTGCTTTGGGTGCAAAAGGTCCTGGGTTCAAATCCCTAACGAGGCCCAAACGCAGATATCTGGTATCAAATTCGATGTTTTGTGGCCCTTACGGTGTTGCAACCATGATCTCTATCTGCTTCAAACTATGATGAACCACTATGATAATGATGATGAAACTATGATGAGTAACTCCCTTTTTGAGATGCCCCTTCCTGTGTTGACCTGGACTTTGAATCAAGTTGAAATCTCAGTGGGCACTTAAAATTGTTGGCTGTTGGAAATTCAAGTTCAAGTTCAACTTGGAAATACTGTATGCCAGGACCTGACTCGACGAAATAAAGCTCATAAAGTATTGTCTGATCTGATTTTCTTTGACTTCCATTCACAGAACCAGTGGCACTGGCCCAAAGAGGACATGGGTACAAATCAAAATGAAATATTAAAAAGTATAATTTACAGTTTACCAGTTTGAACAATATGGAAATGGGTGTACAGTACGTATGTTGATTGGTATATTGATTAGTATATATACTTCTTCAAACTGGTAAATTGTAAATAATTCCTTCTGGACTAAATCTATATCTTTCAAACACTAAATGATCTTGGCGTCCTCTTTTAACAAGACTAAGTTGACCTAGTGCAAGCCGGACCATTGATGTCTCACCTCTTGGCTTTCACACCCTAGTATAATACGTGTTCTGTACTGCCCTCTGTATTGTAGTGATACACTATGTAAGTGACACTTTGTACAATTTTAAAGGCCCATTCACATCTAGAACGATAAGTATAAAGATAACTATAACTATAACAAGATTTAAATCGTTCTAAGTAAATAGAATGTCTGTGTTCACACTATAACTATAACTATAAAAACATATCACATCAACATGAACTGTATTGTTGGTTTTATCTCACAGCGATTTTTCCCACGCCGCAGCCGAGGGCATCACAAGCCAAATTCAGGTCAGGCAGGCAGTCAGTCAGTCAGGTAACGCTTAGTGAAATAATGCGCTTCGTCAGATGGCCTCTAGAGAGCGTTTTTGACTGTGAGATGCAGTGTTTCCCATACAGAGGCACAAAATCAAAAGTTGGTCATGGTGTAGAAATGGATCTAAATCGATCTCTAATGCACCTGACGCATCATGTCATGTCTGTAATTTGGAGATGTTCAGACAGCAGACCAGCAGCACTGAACTCAATCCACAGAGTCTCCCGGTGTGAAAACAAAAGTGAAACTTAACATTCCACAGTCAGTAACGGGGATTTGTAGACAGTAACTTATCTTCGCTGCTCTACAAACTTACGGTAGGTGCCGTCATCTTGTGGTATTTATGTACCGTTAGTGGAATTAGGTAATTTAACCGTGTCGCAGTGCGTCACTGCATAGAATTGAACACACGCGCTGTGGGTCTGTACAGGATCTGTGCTTGTTTTGGATGTAGAGACAATGATAAAACATTTTCAACCAATCAAAATAAAGTTCTACAAAGGAAGGGGTGGGAGAATTTGGTAGTTCACTGCAGTAATGGCATTGCTTGCTGAGGAACTGATTACAGAAATCCAGAGGAACCTGGCGCTATTTGACAAAGACCATCGCCTCTAAAAATGTTGAAAAGAAACGTGACATACCGGTTGGGATCGGAAGAGCTCTTGGGATCAGCGGTAAGGCGTGTTGACTGACTGGGATATACTCACTAACTAGAGTGTTTGCTAGTTATCTTGCTAACTAACGAAATAGCATCATGTCTTGGCCAACCTGACTTGCAGAGGGCAAATGCATTATTATCCTATCTTTTTAATGGCTATAACCGGAAGGTAACGAGTAGCCTATTGAAAACCTGTTTAGCCACGGTGAAGGTACAGGTAATTCTCTCAACATGGAGACTAGCCTCTTTGATCCACAGTAGATGTGGTGTTCAGAGTCACCTACTGGTGAAGAAATGAACAGCTTCACTTGGTGACTACCACTAGCTCTCATATAAACAAAGCACAATAATGTCATGAAAGCTCCATAAAAAAGCATTATTGATTCTGCCATCTTCTCTCTCTTTTGCTGCAGTTCATGAACCCAAAATGTCATTTTCGTTCGAGAGTAAAATAAAAGCACGTCGGTAAAGTAATCATGCTCCATTTTTTTTCTGAATATTCAGCACCGATGATATCATTGTAGTGTGAATGCTTGAGCAACAGTGTACCGTTATAGCTTGTAGTTATCTTTATAGTTGTCACTCTAGGTGTGAATGGGACTTGAACAGTGCAAACAATGCGATATCACGTACACCACCATAACTGTGTAGGTCTTGACACCACTTCTCGTGCAACTTTCAACAATGGGCAGTCAGTCAGTCAGTCAGTCAGTCAGTCAGTTAGCCACTTTTGCTCTGCTAGGCTGGTCTCATGGGCCCACCAAAAACCTGCCTAATTATATAGGGAAACTTGATCCATTGGTGCCTCTCCAAGGAAAGGAGCAGCCATGTCTAGTAACATGAGACCATGGATGGAGTAAGTTTTAAAAGACATGGTCATAATCCAGCTAACTCTGACTAAGCCTGTGATTTTGCAGGTTTGATTTTAAGGAGTTGCTCTGGTAACAAGCTAACTCAGTTATCCGTGTACGAGGACTGGGGCTCTAATCGAGGACTGGGGCCCTACCTAATCCTAAACTAGCCTAAAAAATAGCACTAGTGCAAAATGTTCTCCATTTGGAGGATTTTCCTCCTCTTTCTATCCTTGCGAGGACATTTGGTCTTCATGAGGATAGCGATAAGAAGACGCAGTACACACACATACAGCAGTAATGCTAAAACTAAATGGAACCGTTCTGTGTAGTAACCTCAGTCACTGAGCTCTCTTTGTCCTCTCTCTCTTTCTCTCTCTTTCTCATTAGTGCTATTAAAAGCCTCTTGTTAAATGCTCATTCCCAGCTATTCATTAGAGGGAGAACAGCTCCCCCTTCCTCCTCTGTTCTCTCTAGACTTGCTTTATATGATGTCTTTTGTCCTATTATTTTTTTACTATTATATTGTTTCTACCCTCTATATTATTTTCATTATATCTTTTGGTGCCTATCTTATTTTTATTTGTTTTAAGAGTATGCTTTTTGCTTTTAGAATGTTAAAACACAAACTTTTGCAAAAACTCTCAGCCTCAGCAATCAATCAATCTATCAAGCCCTCAATCACCCCGTTTCGCCGCTAATAACAAATTAATTTCCAAAAAATATTGTGTCTATGTAATTGGCCAGAATTGGTAGTTTGTTCAATCATTGTAAAACGTGCTAGATATGTCAATCCAAGTGGTTTAATAGTTTCATTAAAAACAGTCATTAAAAACAGGTGGTGCCACAATCATTTTTCGCAAATTCACGTGATCTCATTGAAGCTAGCACTCTGAAACTCATCACGCATCCAACAGGCACGAGTCAACACCAAATAATCCAATATGACTGTGACTGATCAAAAGGTGGTGCTATAATTGCCTTTCAAAATCAAAAATGCAAAAATGGATAAAATGGCTATGAAATCTTAACACTTTGGCTGCATTTTTCGGGATATGTCGGCTGAAGTGAGATAATCTTTCGTACGCTTTTCGTACCCCCGATTCTGAAGTTGCCCCCCTCTGTTTATAGCAAAAACCGTCTGTGATCCCATAGCGGTGTCCTCCTAAACCATAAGTTACAGAAAAAAAACATGATTTTTGAAATCGTCAAACAGACTACAGATTGTAATGATATCTTGAAAAATGTGACATATTGAAGATAGTTTGACGAATCTTTATCAAACTAAAGACAAATGATGTCTGTACTCTCGAGATGATTTCTGTAAAGCCATGTTTAAATTGATTGATGGGGATACTAATACAATTATAATATTCCTTCTTTCAACTGGCTTTCAACATAGGTTGGACTATCACAAAACAAATCCCTTTGTTTTGTTTCTCCAGTCTGGAAGACCAAAGGAGTTGGCCTAGTGGTTAAAAGCACAGGTTTGGAAAGCACAAGGCTGCGAGTTCAAAGAAGTGTGCCTGTGGCTCAGTGGTTACCACTTTTGCCTCACAACAACAAGGTTGTGGGTTCACATCTATGCTTATCCTTTTTTTTAAGTCAGACGCTGCTTGCGGCTATACAGTATATACACTACCAGTCAAAAGTTTGGACCCACCTGATTGAATGTACTATGTTTTTCATTCTCTTAAAGCCATTTTGATCTAAAGGCTTATGCTTACATTCTTGAAAAGTGTTTCTTGTTTCTGAAGTTGATTCTATGTATGAATTTCTTTCCAAAGCCTTTGCCTTTCCATCAAAGCAAAGGGCGCCTACTTTAAAGGATATAAAATATAAGATAGTTTGGATTTGTGAACACTTTTTTGGTCACTGCATAATTCCATTTGTGTTATTTCATAGATTGATGTGTTTACAATTATTCTAAAATGTGAAAAATAGTAAAAATAAAGAAAAATGTGTGTGTCCAAACTTTTGACTGGTAGTGTATTTCTGTTTTATATTACTGTAAGGAATGAAATGAAGTGATGGGATTTTACAATACCATCCTCAATGATATTATGAATTTGTGATGAAAACTCGATGAGACCATTTTGAAGAAAAACTGCACCATAGCCACCATGAGTAGTGGAAAACCCAAATACTGTCAAATATTATTACACAAGCAAAAATATGAATTGTGATATGACATTTTGGCGATATTATCCAGCCCTACACTGATGTGTGTGCTGTTCTGCTAAAGGTACTTTACACTTGAAAATAGTGCTGTGTTGGGTGATTTGGTGGTGTAAATACCAGTGGAGAGCTCAGGTTGGCCTTGAAAGACAGAAATACAGCCGAGTAAGGCTCTTATGGATTGGTGCATTTGTGTTTTTTTTTTTTTATTGTGTGTGCGTGTGTGTGTGCGTGCGTGGGTGTGTGTGTGTGTCTGCGTGACCTAATGAAATAGATGCTGACCCAGCCTCCAGGAAAGGCACCCATGGGGAGGAAATTGGCCTTAATGGGAACAGAAAGATGTTTACTGGCAAAAATGTTCATGATTATGGGTATATACGTACAGTCAGCACTCAGCTACTTTATAAACCAATGCGACACAATACCTTGGTACTTTTTGACACTTTGAGCAAAGCTACTCCGTACTTTAAAGGCCCCTTGAAATTGAAATCAGAGCTCCGTTCATGATGTGCCACTCTGATAAAAAGAAAAATGGGCAAAAGCCAGTTGAACAGTGGAAGTGTCGCTTTGGTGACAATGCCGACCAAATGCTCAGTGTCTGATTTCACAGTTTCGGGGGTGGTGGAAATGAAATACCAAGAAGCAGTGATGTATTGTAGTATGATTGTAGTCACACAGACATTTTTTCACCGTACTTGCTGTAACACTGAGACCATTGTGCTTTTTTGAAATGCTAATCTGTGGTACAGATGAACCAACAGAGCACTGTATACACAAAACTTTGGAAGCCAGCCTCAATCAATAGTTTGAGTAAGACCCTTCATAGAGCAAATGAAGAAAAATGATATTGGTGCTGGAGTTACTAAGAGTTGAGTTATCGTTTGATCATTTAAAGGTGCAATAAGTAAGATTTTCTACCTGCCGATAGCGCATAATGCTCACAATATATCTGTGGGGGGCGATAGGGTTGTTGATCAATACCAATGACTCAACAACAGTCAGTCAACAACAAAGTCTTGAGGCACAAGTCTCAAGTAAAGTCCCAATAGCCTAAATGTAGATTATCAAGTCAAGTCAGAAGAAATCGAGTCCAGTATCAATTTAATATCTAGGCCTTTTCAATGCAATATGGGTTTAATAGGATACAAACTTGGTAAGAGCATCATGAGTTTGATTTCTATAATCAGTTTCAACTTCAATAAATTCAATCATTCCATACAAATTCAGAAAACAGAATTTAAATTCAGTCATCTGCTGGAACAAATCTCATCACTTTCAATCTAAGTCATTTACACAAACACAAAATCTTTTGTTGAGACTTTAGAAACCTTTTCAAGTCATCAAAGTACAAGTCAGAGTCAAGTCCCAAGTCACCAGAACCCAAGTCAAGTCAAGTCTCGAGTCATTCCCCTTACTCAAAACACATCTTGTGGCTGCATTATATTCTGGTGAGCCTGTCCTCCCTCAAAAAACGACCCCATAGGTCATTTGTACAAGCAGCTTATTACGACCTATAGTTACGTTTTAAAGTTAAGCGACCTCTAGCGGTCGCGTAAATTACGACAATGTGCTACGTTGGTCTGCGTCCACGTCACGTGACTGTCACATTTCTTTCTCAACATTGAAATAACACGGTGGAAAGTAAGGGTGTCATGGTCAGGGATGGCGGATGGGCGTATGCGTTTGCCTTCGATGTCGGCGACCGGGGTTCGATTCCCAGCGTTTCCAAAGGACATACAACCGTGAGTCACATTTTAATTTTTTTTAATTTAACCATGACCAAACCATTTTCCTAACCTTAACCAAGTTGTTTTAGTTGCCTAACCATAACCATAACCCAAGTTGTTTTATTTGCCTAAACTTTACCATAACCTTAGCCCTAACCTTAACCAAACTTGTTTTACTTGCCTAAATTTAACCAAAGTGGTTTTAATTGCCTAAATTTAACCATTAACCAACCTTTGGGACGTAATTCAATTTGTGGCGGAGGAACGTTTTCAAATTCGTCGAGGTCGTGTTAATTTCATGTATTTTTGTGAGATCACGTTGGAAACGCTCCTGTGGGTCGTATTAGAGGGTAGGAACAAACGACCTATGTGGTTTGGAGGACTTGTTGATTCTGGTCTATTGAGGCTACTGTCAGTAGAGAAATTGGTCTCTCTCCTCTTCTACGATGGATTTCTCCCTGTATGATTGTTGAACGTCTCTTGGTGCAAAATGGCAGCTCTAGAAAGAAGCCCTCGCTCTTTGATTCTGAGGGACTGACACCAAAACCTGACGTTTACCGCTGATGTTTTACATCCTGAAACATTTTCTCATATCAAACTCCATTGTAGCTGCGCTGTAATTATCTCTCTCATTGTCACGTCGTCTACCGTTGGCCTTATATCCATAGGAATAAGACAAATACACCACCAAACAGCAAAATGGACGCAGAAATGTGAGGTACATCACCAATAGCTGTTTTTAACCATGTTAAAGTGTTTTAGGGGGGATTTTTCCTTTAACACACTGGTGAAAAGGGCTGGCTCTGTTATAGGGCTGAACCAACACCCAGAGGCAGTAGCAGAGGGAAGGATGAGGTCCAAACTAAACTCCAACTTAGACAACACCTCCCACCCTCCCTATGAAGAGCTGATTCAGCTACTGCACACCTTTAGCCTCCGGCTCATCCCCATAAGTTGAACAAAGGAGCATTCAAGAGCTCATTTATGCCGACTGCCACCTGACTACAAACTGATTCCTGCCACATGCAGCCTCAGTCAATTAGAATAGCGGGCTGAAGCCTGAGTGCCTCCACTGTGTGTTCGAACTGTTCTGTTCTGCATTCATGCCCATGACCTGTACATATTTCTTTCCATATCTTTGCATATGGAACACATTTCTCTACCTATGCTACTTCCATCTGTAAAAATGAAACGCATTTGCACCTTTGAACACATTTCCGCACTTAGGTGGCCTCCAGATGTCAATTTGAGAATGTGAATATCTTGCAGTGCACATTTACAGTCTGTTTCTACATTTCTGTACATATGTACAGAAATGTACACCGGACTATGTGAAGAGCCAGCAATGCACACTTGCTCATCCACTCTGTAATGTAGAGAGCCAACAATGCACATCCATATATGCACACCCTGCATATTGTAAACTGTAGATTTGTAAATAGCAAACATCTGCTAACCTGTACCTCATAAAGAGAATTTTTGCAAGCCAGTAGGAGTTCTGTATTGCCACGACACAGAGGATGGATGCTAATTTATTTATTGTACATGTCTGTGTGTATTGTATACTTAACATGTTCTTTCATCGTAATTATCTGTTGTATTATCTTCAATATCTATATCCTATTCGTTTCTGCTGCCATGACCCAGTTTCCCTCCAGGCATCATTAAAGTTTAATCTAATCTAAAACCACTTGCTAAGCTTGTCCTTTTTTGGCAGCATATAAAACTCAGATAGAACTTGGTTTGCTGAGGCTTGGGTCATATTTCTCAAGAATTGACCTTTTACCAGCTGAAGCTACACTGTGTAACACATTTGCTATTTCTTACTGACACGGAATACGCCATTCCCTTTCAGCCAATATCATCTAATGCCCTCTCCCCTCTACTGCCACTCCAGGTCCAATGAGATTAATATAATAGCAGTTTGCGCAGTAAAGAGTAAGAAACAGAGGGTGGAGAGAGAGATTTAACAAAGATAATGAGAAAGGAAGAGGAGGGAGAGATGGGAGGAAGAGGAGGAGGATGTGGAATAGGAGGGAGGGAATAGCCACTAGTGTGTATTTTGTGTCTGTAATTGGGATGTCTGTTCTGGGATTTGGTCCGGAAAGAGCCAGAGGAAAGAGGGGAAATGGGAGAGGAGGAGGAGGAGGAGAGGAAGGAGGCTGACACTGGAAGTTGTTGAGGAGGGAAAGTAGAGTCTAAACGATGGATGTGCAAAGAGAGAAAGAGAGAGCGATAAAGTGCTAGTTACTTGTAGAGCTGGAGTGGATGTGAGCTGTTTTCTGTCAGCTATCGATGTAATCATTTGTGAACCACCCTACATTGTCCATCTGAGAACACAGCGATCAGACCTTGTTGAGAGCTTTGCTTAGAAGGAGAACGTGATCCGACTGTGAACCCAACTTACTGCAGGAACCACGGTGCATTATGGGTTGAACACAGCATGAGCTATGGGTTAAGGATGCGTTTTACCGCAGAAGAAAGCATTTCCCCGCACCAAATTTCTGACCAGTGACGGAAATGACTGCGGCTATGTGGCCTTGGTCGATCAATTATGGTTAGGGGCAAATTCCGCTGCGTGAAACAGAACCTGTATGAAACTAATAACGTAAATGCAACAAAGGAACAGCTCATGCACTGATTCCAAAGCAAATTTGCCTATACTTTTGAAAAGAGGAGGGGCAGAGTGGCTGTGTGCCTGTGCTTTTTTTTTTTTTTTTTACCAGTGTCTACGATGCTTTGTCATTTTTAAATGGGTATATGTAAAATTCCCACAGAGAGAATTGGTATACAGTACACTACACCAGTCAATTCATTCCAACTTAGAGTGAATAAATATATAATACAGTATATTATTCAATGCTATATCCAGTATATGTTTTAACTCAATATAAAATCCAATAGAATACTATATAATACAATAGTTACAATATAGAGTATGCTACTTTGCAATGGTTTTCTCTGCTAATTGCTTTCAATTTTGGGTTGTTTTGCCTCGGAAATCCACAACATATGGACTTAAACACCCACTTTATTCCATTTTACAGATTGTAATTTGTGACTGTATTGCTGTCAGAAGATACTGTCACCAAATGAATCACTGTCTAATTATGCATTATTTGATTATTCAACCCGGTTATCAGTATATTTTGCCTGGCTGTGCTGGTCTATACTATACGTGGCCTTTGACCGCTGCACAACACAACCAAAATCCCATGGAATAGTGTGCCCTCTAATGAATTATTGTCTGATTGAAATGCCTGCTTTGGGATTCCGGCCGGAAAGAGCCTGAAGGCAGAGTGCAAACAAAGGAAGAGGAGGAGGAAGAGGAGGAGGAGGCAAAAGATGAGAGGTGTGGGCTGAGGCTAGAGGGGGATGAGGATGAGGATGAAAAAAAACAAACAACCTGATGCAGATTAAAACAGTAAAAGGATGGATGTGATCTGTGGAGAAAGAAAGAGAGAGAGGAACAGAGAGAGACATTAAAAGGTCTGGATGATGAAGATGATGATGATGATGATGAGTAGGAGGTAGAGGAGGAGAAGGAGGGGCTGAGAGAGGAAGAAAAAAAACTTTGGTGAAGATGAGGAAGAGGAGTAAAAGGAAGGTGTGGTGTGGTGTGTGTGTGTGTGTGTGTGTGTGTGTGTGTGTGTGTGTGTGTGTGTGTGTGATTTTTGTCGGTAGAGATCTCTGGTTTGTGGTCTGGTCCATAAAAACCCTGTTAATGGCTAAAGGGGCCGGTGGCTTTTACTGCTGGGGGCACAACACAGTCAGTAATGGTGTTTCATGTGTGTGTGTGTGAGTGAGTTTGTTTGTGTGTGTGTGTGTGTGTGTGTGTGTGTGTGCCTTTTGATAGAACAAATCACAACAACCATAAAGCCATTATGTTGTTAATGGACTCCTCTGTCCCCTCTGCCTCTCTCTGATCTCAGATAGAGAGTGAAATAATCCAATAGGCTGGATATAAATATATTTGTTTTGGCCAAAAGTATGACGAATGCTAACCAGATAAGAGAGAGAGAGTCTCTAGCTTTATCTCCACCTCATAACTATCCGTCTCCCCTCAAAGGAGCAGCACTCGGAAGCCACTGGTTGCAGCTAGAGTTTGACTGATGTGGGTTTTTACAGGATGATACTACGACTGATATTTATGGATTGAAGCCGATATTTTGTGCTGATATTTAATATCATTTAATTCCTCTGCCCCTTTCAAACTTTCTAAATGACAGAGTGGCAACATAGTACAGGGGTGAAAACCTTGTATCCTTTGTGTTTGCATTCCAGTGGCTGGAATTTATGGCCTGGTGTCCAGCCCCCATGAATCGCAGTCTTTAGCACTTTGAATTTGCATGGCGATTCATAGCGGTCTGGTCAAACCTATCCATGACTGATTCAGTGACGTAATTTCTCGCCCCAACCAATTGGTTGGTGTTAATTGTCAGTTATCAAAATCTTTGACCAATCACAGGCGTCCTTATGAAGCATCCTTATGAAGCGTCCTTATGAATTGTCATGCAATTCAAAACATGCTAAAGACTGCAATTCATGGGGGCTGGACACCAGGCAATGGAATTTATTCATTTTGACGAATCCAGAATTCACTGCCCAGTGTGTCCTAAGCAGGGAAGGGGTAACGCTAACCTCAACTGGGGACATCATCTGAAGGTGGAAAGACTGTTTTGATCATAGATTCACTGTTATCTCTCTACCTACAATACAGATAGTCATGGAATTCTGGACAAAATCATATCTAACAATAAAAATATTCCCATATTTGAATAGTATACAACATGAGGAGTTCACATTCTGAGTAGGGGGACTAGTCGGGCTTGAAATCAGGAAACAGTACATTTAACACAAATTGCACAGATACACTACTGCCTTTCTTTATCGGGTTTTGAACTGTCAATAGTCATGCAGGTCTACTGATTTGGTCTACAAAAACATATCATTTGCTCTTTAAACAAATTGTTAAAAGATAAGTTTGGCAATTTTCTGTCCTGTAGTACTTGGACCCTTGGACTTGGAGAATATTGACTCCTGTGTCAGCTGTCGGTTGAAATGGCGAGCTCTGTTTCCTCTTGCTGCTAACAATGAGTCCAGATGGGGTTTGTCAAAATATCTCCAAAAAAGCCATTTGTAGGCTCCACAGGGAGTAAACATGACACAATTCTGCCATTATGCAGACTTTGACTAATCAAGAAATCACGGAACTATTTTTTTTAAAGGATAAGTTCGCCGACTTTCTCTCTGCTCACTGCTGTTTCGGAGACACTTTGGATTTCACTCTTAAGTTTTGATTCATCACTGCCCTAGGGTGACCTCACTTGAAGTGCCCCCCTCCTTCCACTTTACATGCAAAAAAGTTAAATTTACTATGGCAATAAAGATCATAAATTTACATTAACTTAAACTATACAGGCTCAACACACAGACAAATATAAGACAATGTACTAACCAACAAATTACTTTACACCATAGATTGACTACAAATGCCATTTTAGGCTTTACACACAGAGCTATACTGTATCAAATTTGAATGCAACTCACATCAAAGACATCATGCTAAAAATCATTGTTTCCAACATAATTTTTTCCAAAAGGCCTGAATGAAGAATAAATGCCAAACCATTACAGAGCATGATGCAACATCTAATGCAACTTCAGCACCACGGACAAGGCCCCACATACCACCAAATAAAGCAAGCTCGATGACTGTAGCAAGCAGTCACTTCAGGTGAGGTGATGTGACAGTGGGAACTGCAGAAGGTGAAAGGAGAAGCACATTCAGGGATGGACTGGGACGTTAGTCCAGACCAGCCCACCGCAATCGGCCGGACACCAACCATCCTTGCTGGTGATTTCACAACACAACCCGTTTGTGTTTTTAAGCACTGTGATTGGCCCGAAGGTCCAAACACCGCCCAGCCGGCAAACTTGGTGTAAAAACTAACCAAACCACTTGTTTAAGCCACCAAAACTTGTATAACCACCGGTACTGCTCCGTATTTATTTTTTCAGAACCGGAACACGCTGACACCCTCTCACTCTGTTTATAGATTAGATAGAGCGGCCCACCGGGAATTCTCCCAGTAGTCCCGATGGCCAGTCCATCCCTGAATGTATTGCAATGCATAGGCTATTAGAAATTATGGTTGCTATAAGCATCACAAAACGTGCATCCAGTTCAAAGAGAAAACCTTTCCACAAGCATCAACTCGACCAGTTCGTTCTTCACTCTTTTAAGTTGTGAAAAAGATCTCTCACCCTTACAGTTAGTAACAGGCAGGTTAAGAAAATCCTGCGGCAAACACACTTGGGAAAGTAGTTTTCAGCCTACTTTTTCGCAGCAGCTCTTACGGTGAACGGCTTTTCTCTTCCCACACAAAATGCTTGAACTGGACAAATTCAAATGTGATGGGGAGGCGGGGGGGCACCCACACACCATCCACGATTTTTTCTCTTTATATTCTTTTTTAGTATCAAAGGTTAATTTTGACCGTGTATGCATTCCCGCCAGAGAATAATATATAAAGAAAATATGACAAAATTTTTAAAGGTATAATTGTGGTTTGAATGCTGTGATGCCCCCCAACAAGGCAAATTGGCTGGTGCCCCCGGGCAGTTGCCCGATGCCATATATGGATAATCCGGCCCAGCCCGTGTGAGGCGACGTAACCATACTGACAGCAGAATTTCATTTAGGAAAACAGGATAAATCTACAGCGTCTCAATTACCGGGGACGGGACGCTCTTCTCTGTTGCAGCCCCACTTTGTGATTTAGCCTGAAAAAAGGTCTGGATTTTTATATAAAAAATCTTGCCTAGTGCAGCTTTAAATGTTGCCTTCATTTGAATTGGTTTATCACAGCAGTCTTAGAAAAACACCATGCCCATTGTTCTGCAAATTAAATCTCTTGTTATCACTGGGGTATCACCCTACAGTAATGCTTATGGTGCTACAATCTACAAATGTTTGATATTATTATTGCTGAATGTTACTGCACAGTATTTCAGTAAGTTAGCAATTATTCTGTCACTGTAATAGAGACTGAGCGAGCAGGTCTCTACTGCAATGGTTCTCAACGTGGGGTCCGGGGACCACCAGGGTTCTCGAGGGGGTTCCAGAGGGTCCCCAGCAAATTGATGAATTGTTAAACTTCAGCTTTATTTCATTTACAAGAACTTAACACATTAGAGAATGTAGAAAAATTACTATTATGATCATAGTTTCACTGTTATCTCTCTACCTACAATACAGATAGTCATGGAATTCTGTACAGAATATATAACTAATAATATCTAACAATAAAAATATCCTCAGATTTGGGTCCAAGAGACAAAATCTCATCAAAAGGGGGTCCGTGGCTCTAACGTGGACTAAATTTGGGGTCGTGGATTTGAAAAAAGTTGAGAATCACTTCTCTAATGGACTATTGAATGCACTGCATGAGTCAGGGGGCTTGAGAAGCACAATCTAAAGAAAAATAATTGTTTTAAATTGTATTTATTTATTTATTTAATAAAATTTATTTTAGATGTCCTGACTTGAATATACTGATCAAACAAAAAGAAAACTTCCATCTGCTAAACATCAGCCTGCTATATCGGCAAACCAATATAGCGATCTAACCCTATAGATGCAACCAACAATATTGTATTTTCACAGATTTTATTGCAAGGATGTAAAACACTTTTTTTTATCAGTACCACAAAATGCAGCAAGGCATTAAGTCGCCGGACTCTCCTCACCACACACTTCAATACATGAAATATTTCCCCAACACTATCGCTGAAGTCAGTTTGAACAGTTGCAAAGTGGATGATGAAAATGCAGCCAGAGCCTCAGAAGACAAAACAAAAACACAAAAGTACAGGAGGGTCATAAAATGATCTCCCATTCCACCTTGTTGCACTTGCACTTTTGATAAATGTCGGACTCCTAAAGATATCTGGGCATGCGCGCACACACACACACGCACACACACACACACACACACACACATTTACAGATAAAGATGGGTATATTGTGTTGGATAATGCATCTTTTGGATGTGATAAAAGTATTTTTTGATTAACCTTTGTTCAACTTTTTAACTTTCGGAGTCATTTCTCTGGATGTGTTAAAGAGATATAACACAACACTGTATGTTGGAGATTAATTCAAATGTTTATAGTTCAATTATCCTTTATTTTATCAAGCACTGTTATCTCTTGTCATCATTCTTTTTCAAGAAAGAAAGAAAAAAATGCCTAAAAAATACACAATATAATTCCAGCAGTTAAACTCTCAGCAACATACAGGGACATACATTAGGAAAAAAAACCGAATCACAAACATCATGGAAAATATGAGATATCAATGTAAAATCATTGAAGGGGAAAAGAAATTCTAACTTAAAATGCTTTGCAGTCTGTTCCATTTAACAGGTGCACAGTTGGCTACCAGAAACCAGACTTACTAGTTCAGTACTTAAAACTAACCAGAATAATTACTAGATTTGAAAGCAAATAGAGATAGGATTAGGATTTACACGTCAACAGGGTCCTGCAGCAGCATGTCCCCGCTTTTTGCCACTTTTACGCTTATTAAGACTCTTCCATGTGTTGAAAACATTCAGTAAGTTGAGACCAAACGACTGTAAAATGTTAAAGGTCCCTTTTACCAAAAGCGATAAAAGCGAGGCTAGTTTGTTATGCGCATGACCTCACATATATCCCAAAACTGGTTTGAGAGTCTTAATGAGTTCATCTGGGCTATGTCATCTGCGGGTCACTTAGGGCTCTATTTTCACACTGGCACAGATCAAGCGCAGTGCCGGCGAAAGCTTAAAAAGGGAAATTAACTGGCCTTGGAAGCATATTTGAGGTGCTGTATATTCGCGCCTTGCGACTTTGCACCTCCCGCACAAGAACATCAGTGTCTTCTTGGCAGAAGCTGGTCTGGACTCTGCTCTCCATTATGAAACTGCGCTGAATTGATTGGCCTCTGGTCAAGAAATGACCAAAAATCTGTTGGTCACCCTCAAGTGAGCTAGCAGCGTGAATGTGTGCCACCACTTGCACGTGTGCCTTAATTCACAAAAATAGGACTTTTAAATACAAATAATCTGTAAAATACTATACAATGATGAAAATTACCAGGGCCTAATTACCTAAAGCTTGACTCAGAGATAGAAGTGTGTAGAGATTCAGGAATTCTAATCAAATTTAAATAATACAGCAAACCACTGACCTAAAGACCCTAGTGAATATTCTTGGATAATCAATTCCACCAGAAGCTATGACAAAATACAGTTCAGAGGGATTACGGGTAAATTCCACTTTTAAAAATACAGTTAATATTCACTTTATTATTAGGTATGCCTCGCCTTTTATGCAAACAGCTCACTCCTTCAGACAGTGAGTTACATCTAAATAAGGCAGAAGTATAAAGTATGCACACAGGGTGGAGAGGTTCAGTTACTGTTTGACTAAACATTAGAATGAGTAAAATGGTGACTTTGCCGCTACAGTGTCTAGAGTTCACCAAGAATGGAATAATAAAACACATTCAGTCAGCTGCAGTCCTGCTTGATGAGAGAGATGGTTCAAGCTAACAGGCCACAAGTATACAAATAACAGTTTAGTACAACAGTGGTGTGCAAAGGGGCATCTCAGAGAGCACAACTTGTTGAAGTGAATGGGCTACAGCAGCAGAAGCCCGCGCCGGCTTCCACTCCTGTCAGCTAAGAACAAGAAGATGAAGCTACAGTGGGCACATGATCACCAAAACTGGATGACTGAAGAGTGGAAAAATGTCTGGTCTTGGTCTGATGCATCTTGTCTGGTCTTGGTCTGATGCATCCTGGTTTGTTAACAGCATGAATCCATGGATCCATCCTGGCTGGGATCAACAGTACAGGCTGCTGGTGGTGTAACGGTGTGGGGGATGTTTCTTGGCTCACATTAGGCCCCTTAGCACCAATAGAGAATGGTTTGAAAATTACAAACCTAACCATTGTTGCTGCATCTCTTCATGGCCACAGTCTAGCCTTGTCAAATGGAAACTTCCAGCAGGATAAAGTTCAGGAACATGACAGTGGCTTTAGTTCAGTCCAGATCTCCACCCAGTAGAGACCTTTGTGATTAGTTGGAACAAGGTGTTTGCAGTATGACTGTGCTGCCAAAAAATCTGTGTGATGCTATGGAGTCAGCATGGACCAAAATCCCCCTGGAACATGTCCAGCACCTTGGTGAATCCAGGCCTTGAATAATGCAGGCAGTTCTAGAGGCAAAAGCATTGTCCTACCCATTATAGCTAGTTGTACCTAATAAAGTGGCAACTGAATGTATGTGGATGGCAGTTTGACACCTTAAAGGTGACATTTTTTAGAGTAACAAGGTTTCCGCAAGGCCCCGGCGACATGACAATCCACTGAGGAGAGATGTGAGTAAACAATGCTGTATTTAGAGATAAAAGAACTCTATTAAACAGGTTGTTCGGGTTGTAAATACTATCTGACTGAGAGTTCATGCGCAAAGCCACATACCGCGGTGAGATATTGGAGGCAGAAGCAGTCAAAAATAAAATGCCAATCCGAGCGCAAGTTAATAGGGCTGAAAAATGGTTCTGTCAAAAATTCTGCCACAGGTTTTCAACGCAATGATCAGCAAATTTATAGTTTAGTCACTGGTTTAATGATGTAAAGGCAGATAACTCTACACACACACTGAAAACACGTACACAAAGAGACAATTACAGTATACACATACTCACACACAGGCTGGAGGAAGAGAAGATGAATAAAGGCAGGGGAGAGGGAGGGGATGCTTAGCTGGCTTGTTGCTTTACACCAGATGGTAGTGGAGTGTTGCTAACAGTAGGTCGCCTCATTGTAAGAGCAAACACACATGTAGAGAGGGAGAACTGCACTCTGTAGCACTCCAGTCCCGCCATGCTGGGCACGATGTGTGTTTGACTGCATGCGTTGGCTCGCGTGTGTATGCCTGTGTTGCTGTGTATGTGTGTGCATGCACATGTACCTGTGTGTTAAGCAGGTGAAGGGAAGTAACGTGTTATATTTAGCTGATCTGCCTGCTGTCCAAATGTTATGAACCCTGGTTGGTAGGGAATGAAAAAAGAAAATCGGCAGACAAAGTGGTTTTGGATGTTTTTTTATTTAAGACTACATCGACAAGTTGTAGAAGTAGTTGTAGTGGTAGTGATAGTAGTCCTGTAGTAGTAGTAGTTGTAGTGGTAAAAGTATTAGTAGTTGTAGTGGTATTTAGAAGTAGCAGTATAGTAATAGTAGTAGTAGTAGTAGTAGTAGTAGTAGTAGTAGTAGTAGTAGGTATAGCCGCAATAGCAATGGTAGTAGAGGTAGTAGTAATGGTAGTAGTAATTAAAGCAGTAGTACTAATAGTAGTAGTAGTAGCAATAGTAGTAGGAGTAATAGTTGTAGTAGTCGTTTTAGAAGTAATAGTATTAATAGTAGCATCACTTTATTGATTCCACAGCAGGGAATTCCTGTAACAAAACAGGTGAAAATACACACAACAAAATGCAATTTGTCAGGAATCCAGCCAACTCATCTCTTTGAGCTCTTTCTCTCTCTTTCTTTCTTTCTTTCTCTCTCTCTCTGCGTTGTCTGTCTTGGTCTTGTTTTCCACTCCCCTTCCCTCTTGTCTCTGCTCCGTGTTTTATGTTGTGTGTCTTTCAGATCCCAGTCCAGGTCCAGTTCATGCTCCGGTTGTTGTCTGCCTATACTCACCTTCCCGCCTCCTGCATCACCTGTCTCCGCCCTTTCCAGCTGCATCTCATTCCCTCATCACCCCCTTAGTATTTATACCAGTCCGTTTCCCTTTGTTCTCTGCCAGATCGTTCTAGCTGCTTTATCGCTAGTCTGCATCCCGCCATTCGGTTCTGCTTGTTTTCTTGTCTGCCCAGTTTTCCTGACTGCCTCGTAGCCTCTAGTTTTCCTGGTACCTTTGCTTGTTTGACTGCCTTACCATGTTTTGACCTTTTTGCCTGTTTACTGGATTGTGAGCCTGCCTGTCTCCATTAAAGACTGTAAACCTTACTTCTGCCTCTGCCCTTGAGTTCTGCGTGTGAGTCCTAGATCCAACCCTGACAAAACTGTTATTTCACAGAATACAGAATACATCAGAAACCTACAGAAATACAGTGGTATTTGTTCAGTAGCTATGCTTGGTAGAAGCTACATGAAGAGAGAACAGTACTCTCCCTACTGTGTGTGTGTGAGAGAGAGAGAGTGTTCATTAGGAAAGTTTATATTTAGACTGTTGTGTAGATGTTGTGCAGCCTGGTAAGTAGTCCGCAGGATGGATGGAATAAACAGAGGATGAATGGCAAGCAGAGATCCACAACCACTGCTGCATCTTTTATTTTAGTTTGGTAGTTTTACGTCTTGCAACATGATGGACACTATTGCATTCATGTTGCCTAGTACAATCCAATATACTGTATGTACTGGTATACAGGACTTTGATATCACAGGGAATGCTTACTGTATTTCAAATACTTCACAACAATTGAGGTTGAAAAGCTTTTGCTCATCGCTATTTGGATAATTGAAATATGAAATGACCATTGCACACTGAGAATTTGATGAGAATTATTTTTTGACGGCAATGACCATTTCATCTTAAAATGCAGCAGTACTAAACTTTAACAAGGAACAAATAGTCTTCTGATACTAGGATAAACCTTAGTATGACATACTACCTCAGTTGGTTTTTGTGTCATTGCTTTGTGTCATTTTGAGCCAACAATAAGGAGTATAGAATTTCACAATAAGATTTTGACACTTTGAAAACTGTTGTGACAATTGAGTCAAAGCAGTTCAGTTCATTTTCAGCTCAATCGGCTCAGGATGTGAATTTTCTTTAAAATTCAAAACACTTTTGGAAGCTGTCATAACAATCTCTTAAGAAATAATACTTTTTAGTGCAGATTTTCCTGTGAGCAAAACTGATTAAATAGGCTTTTTTGCGATCTGCCCATTTTTAGGCTATTACCGGCAAGCCTATAGTATTTATTGGCTTATCTTACATTACACAGGTTCAGGAAGGCTTTGGCAACATTAAATAGATAGTTTCCCATTGCAACATGTCCAGAATAGTTTGGAAACCTTTGTTTGACCCACAGTGTAGGTGGGAAACATTAGGAAAAAGACAGACACAGCAATAGCTTTTCTATTTGATTTCCATATAGACTAGCAAGTCAACACTTTATGGATAGAAAAACCATAAATGAAACAAGGACACACAGTGTTATAGATGCGAAGCAGCCTACACAGTTCAGCAGTGTTGCAGAGAGGAGGTGAGTGATGATCCTGATCCTTAAAGAGTAACTAAACTCCAAACCAAAATCTGTGTAAAGCCTGACATCTAATGGTAAAAAGCATGCTACTGAAATGGCCATCTGCTATTGGCTGATCTTTGGTGCCAGGTGATGTCACCACCTGTTGTCCTCTATAGAAGGTGACGTCACCTGGCACTAAAGATCAACTGCAGATCTGGCAGCAGTGTTTTGGACAAGCTGTGATCAGTGAAGATTTTGCTGGGTCAAGCAGGTGTAAAGAGAGTTACAGTTGTCCAAATGCGATGAAATAAAGGCGTGGATAACAGTCTCCAGGTTCTTATCGGACAAAAATAAACACATTTTATTGACTTTCCTAAATTACAGGAAACACGATTGAACAACGCCTTAATCTGGTTCTCAAAACTAAGATTGTTGTCAAACACAACACCGAGATTTTTACTCTATTGGGTCACATTTGAGGATAATGAGCCAAGATGTGTAAAGATTTGGTTACTGCCGATGACTGGGTCAATAATAATTACCTCAGATTTATTGGAGAAGATATAGATATAGAATTTTGTGACATCCAGTTTTGAATGTCAAGGAGGCAGTCATGGAATGTGTTAACCTGCTGTATATCATCTGCGTCTAAAGAGAGGTACAGTTGAGTGTCATTGGCATAAGAATGAAAACTGACCTTGTGCTTGCGAATGACATGGCCTAGAGGTAGCATGTAAATAGAAAACAGGAGTGGTCCAAGGACAGACCCCTGAGGGACCCCACAGATCATCTTCGCACATGAAGACCTTGAAGCCCCAATGGCTACACTAAAAGACCTGTCACGTAAGTAGGAATAAAACTATTTTAAAACAGTACCAGAGATGCTGAATTTTTTTTTTTTAAGATGAGCTTTTTGGCATTTTGCCTTCATTTGGATAGTTCAAAGTAGAAAGAGACAGGAAAGATCGGTAGAGAGAGGAGGATGACATAGGACAAAGGTCCTGGTCCCGAAATTGTCCAAATTGCAAACACCACAACTTTAGCTTGCCTGGTAACCTTCCTCTCTCTCTGTCCTCAATTCTTACAAATAGCTGGTGCCTTATCTCTTGAACTTGCACCTTGTCACTCAGATTTGTATCATACCACCTTCCAAGGCTTTTGACAGGTATCTCTACAACTGCATCTATGTAAAACCTTTTGCCTACCAGTTTCCCCTTAACAATGGATATGCTGCTTGTCTTGCCCCCTACAACCCACTTTGATGCCCTAATGATTACCTCCATTGTCATAGTAAAAGCTAAGGGGGAAATGGCGCACACTGCCAAACTGCTCAACAATGGAGGACGGTGACATTTCATTCTGAAGCCAAAAAAATCAAATGACAAAGCAGTATTAATATTCCAGTAGTTTGCGTGGTGATATATTACCTCTTCATTAGACGTTTCTGTTCTGATCTCTGCTTTAATAAGCTACTGTGCCAGAGATTACTTAAAGGAATTCATAGGCCTAATCCCAATGTCCGCACTCAGAGCCTCACAGAGTTTGAGGCGCGTTCCCGCTAAGTCCACGTGGGTTTAGGGCTGTCCCAGTGAAAAACCAGCAAGTGCGTTAGCGCTCTGATGCAGACTGTTTAACGCCCATATACAGCCTTTCTGTGAGTCTGCACGTCTGCAGACTTTACTGGGGGACTTGCCCACAATTCTTAGCTGGTGATGGACAAAGCCGGCTGTCTTGCCCCTAAAAACTGTAAACAAGGGATGGTGCAGGGAAGATGTGCACAAAGAATCTGTCTGTGAACATCTAGCTAACTCACTATTGTAGTGAATTATTGCACGTGTGTACATTTAATTGTATTTTCAGTCAAACATCTACATAAGATTTACATTTGACTTGATTGTACTTTGTACATTGTACTTGACTTTTGGTAGCTTGGTAACGTTTATAAAACCACAAACAGGGAGCGATTAACAAACTGAGCAGCTAATCAAACTGCGGGTGGAACACAAGTCCAAATTCATGGGACTTCGGAACTCCTCATCCCAAGGTTTCGAGTGAGTATTTTAGTTGACACCTAGTTCATTCATATACAACTGATTTAGTTACCACAACATTGACTGTTTCCAGTAAGCTTGATAACTACAATTGTACTGTAAAGTAGCAAAATCAGCTATGAATGGACTGGAAAATTGTGTGTTGATCAGTTAACATATTGAGGTCTAACAACATGATATTCTTATTACTTGTTTTGTTTTGTCAACACATAAGACCCACATGAAGACACTGAAATGCTTGACTCATAGTGGCATCCTAAAAGAGATGGGGTTGGAAAAGTAGGTGACAAGCTGACAAGGCAAAAACAAATGAGAATACCTAAAGAAAAAATATAGGGTAAAGTTTTTATTTGTGTATGTTCTTGCATACAGGCCACTGGATCTAAATGTGGCTAAATGTGGGTTGATGGGTTTACACTGATTGTGAATGGACAATGTGAATGGACAATAAATGTTATATTAATAATCACTAATTATTTATCAAAGAGATGTAATCATACGTTATAATTATACCTTATTTAATTTCACCTTCTACATAGGAGCTAATACCCAAAACAGGCTCAGGCACAGAAAATGGGGAGGTGGCTGCTGCAAATTGGCCTTATTTTGAGTTGATGCACAAGACCCTGGGGCAGAGGGTTACTCAACCAGGCCTCTTTATTTAATAGCCACTGCAAGGAACCCAGACCCAGAGGAGACAGAGGAGATGCCCTCTACATCCACCAGCTCTTCTCCATATGCTCCAGGGCCAACCACAGTGCTTAAGACTCCCAGAATTATAGGGTAATCAGGGCTATGGGCTGTTCAAGGCATGGGTAGCCTCCATCACCCAATATAAAATAACCAGGCATCAGTATAACTGGGCTGTCTTTTTAAAAATACGCATATCAGGAACAGAACCTCCATACCCAACAAAAATGTCCAGAAATTTCCCCGAGGAGTCACAGATGGCTTGGAGTTTGAAATAATCTGCCTGGTTGTGTTTGGGTAGTTTGATTCTGATGTGACAGCCATCAATGGCCCCCACCGCCTTGTTAAATGCCTCATGTTGTGCCAGCTAGTCTTCCAAATCCTCTGCCAACTTCATCTAGGGTGTTTGGAGGAGGGGAAAAAATGACCATGGCCTTGACCTTGCGGATCTCATTGGCAATTCTGTGCACCACCCTAGAAACAGTTGATTTGGGCACATCAAAAGCCCGTGCTGTGACACGATAGGACACCCCATGTGCCCAGCCATGATTCCTCTTCACATGCAGAATGTTTAGCAGACCATTGAATGCTACTCTTGACATCCTGATGTCAGTCTTCAGGTCTTGCCCCACATCCATATAGATCCTCAGGAATGGGACATTGATGTTGAGTCTAGTATATTGGGTCAGGAGGTATGCCCAACTGAACAAAGAAACATGAGAATAGAATGCAAGAAGGCCTGTAATGAAGTAATGTAATGTAGCCTAGGCTTAATGTAGCATATTGTAATAAAGCGTAGGTCACATGCAGCTTGCAGGAATCTTCGAGATTTATTGAATCAATATGTGCTATAATATTATCTTCAAAACGGTTCATTATGCATCTAAAATAGAAAATCAATTTTGCAAGGTAAGCCTCCAGTGCTAAACAGAGTTTATACTATTGCATATTCATTATGGTATAGGCCAAAAAAAAAAAAAAAAAAGACAAAGGAAATACATAAAGTGACAAGCTTACCTCTCATCCAGGCTGCAAGGCTGTCGGTTTTTAAAGGGCCTTGGCGGTTTTGAAATTAATAAACGCAAAATAAAAAGTCCTAATGCTGCAATTGCTCTGTAAATTTTATATCATTTCGAGCCCTCATGACTTCTTACACTCACGCACTACAGCTGGGTGCACAGGTGACATCAATTAAGTCTGTGAGGGCTCAGTGCTTAGTCCATAGGGTGGACATTGGGATTGGACCATAGTAGTCTGTTACATCACCACACGGCCATCTTGGTAAGAAAACAGGTGATTGTAACAAATGAGCAGGCGATTATAATCTAATGGTATATGGTAAACCACAATATTGGTAGGAAATGCATGTGACATCATGGGAATACTAGGAATAGTAGAAAATTCAGCCATTAACTACTCACCTCCATGTCAGTGGGAACTCTAGTGAAGTTGGTAGGACCACCAGACACACAGCAAGTTAACCCCCATAGTTCCATCTCAACTTTCTCCTGAACTATTGAAGTGAACAGAGATATCTTTTTACAGCTCCAAAAAAAAAAGCATAAAATGCCCATTAAATTTCTCCAAACAGCTTGTGCAGCATAGTCCAATTGTTTTGTAGCCAAACAATTGCACTGTGAGTGCATAAATCCAATATTTTCCTCATTATCTCCTAGATTCGACTCACTATCAATGCTTTGGCCACTCACACCCTAGGTTTCGACTGATATGGGGTTGAGTAGAAAATGACTTTTCCTTTGGGGTGAACTGTCCCTTCAATTCCCCTTTAATACTGTGGAATTTCTCCAATACTGTAAATGCAATGTGCTCACCCTTCCTCAACCTTTCCTAAATATTCTGCCTTTAAATGTGTTTTTGTGCGTTTTTAAAATTCTTAAGAATTGACTTGGTTGATGAATGAATACAGACAGTTTTAGCAATTTTCTCCACATAAAATACAACCATTAGTGCCAGAATGATGGGCTACCAGGCATCAGTTCCCAAGTGTGAATGTCTTTTCCTCTCCTCTTACATCCGCTATTCAGCAATAAGATGGCTATTGCATTTATCCATTGAGATAGAGAGCACCATCAAAACTCTATTGAAACTAATTTCCCACATACTGTATAATTACACAGGTGATAGAGAGAATAGAGGAATGAGGATGATGAAGACTTTGAAAATCTCAACAACAACTGCTTTCTTTGTCAATGTGAGTTGGAAATGTTGGGATCATGGGTCTGAGGAATAAGGCCGGAGGAGAGGCAAGTATTCCGTGAGGGATTAGCGAACTGAACTCATAATTATTTTATTACACATTTAGCTCATTTTAATCATACTGGTTATTGCCTATTTGTGTTTTGGAGTAAACACACAGTACTTGTGTTTTTTAAAAATTTTTGGCATGCATGTGGGCAAACTTAAAGATATTGAATATTGGCACAAAATATCATGATTCAAGACTTTTGCAGGAAACTGACAATTTGCATGCATAAAATGTATGAACTCAAATAGGTGTTTTATTTTTTTATTTTTATAAAAGCAGGCATAACCAGATATATAATGCAAGCAATTGTCTCCTATGATTTTTTTTAAGCATACGTTAGGTTAGTTTCAATACATTGCTCTACCCTTTTTAAAAATAGTCACGGAATCATACAGCAAAGACGGACTCTGGTATCCTCTCTCTTCGATTGCTCTATATTACACCACAAACCAACTCCCATACAATGCTAATATCAGAAAGATGCATAAATGCATTTGGTTTCTGAGTGAGCCACGCCCTGATGTTTTTAGCTTTTTAGCAGGCCACAGTCCATCGACGCAGAGCCACAGACGGCCCCAGGGAGAGATGGGAAGGCATGAACCAAACGTTTTACTGCTCCTTTTAAGGGATGTGTACCTCTATTACAAACCACTGTGGGCTTGTATGTTTCCGTGGTTTGTATCTGTGCGTGTGTGTGTGTGTGTGTGTGTGTGTAATTGCAGTGTGTGTGTTAGTTGATTATTTGTGTTTGAGACAGAGATAGTGACTAATGTCTTTACACTCTAAAAAAAACACAGTTCTTCAGAGGTTTCTGGATACAAGAACTTCACAATGGATTTTTTAGTACTTTATAGAACCTTTTTTGAGTTATTTTTGGTGTGAAACTAAACCTATATTTGAGGGCTTTGTAAAGCACGGACAAAAATGACAAAGAAATGTTTTCAACTGCTTTCAGCTGAACTTAATTCTCTGTTTGGTTTCCTCTTGAGTAGTGGCTGAAAATAACTTGATGCCTGTCCTTGAGCCTATAGCATGTCTATATTCAGTAATAGATTTGAAATTAAACCTGCCAAAAACAATGCTGGTTACGGCTTGAAACTGTAATCAGTAGTAAATCCATTCTGAAACAAATCTGTTTGATTACTTTTTTTTTTTTTAACCAGAGGTGGGGACTCGAGTCACAGTTTTAATTGTGAAACTTGACTTGCTGCATGAAGAGAAGACTTGAGACTTGACTTGACTTGGGTTCTGGTGACTTGGGACTTGACTCTGACTTGTACTTTGATGACTTGAAAAGGTTTCTAAAGTCTTGACTTGAGATGCTGTGTTTGTGTAAATGACTTAGATTGAAAGTGATGAGATTTGTTCCAGCAGACGACTGAATTTAAATTCTGTTTTCTGAATTTGTATGGAATGATTGAATTTATTGAAGTTGAAACTGATTATAGAAATCAAACTCATGATGCTCTTACCAAGTTTTTATCCTATTAAAAGCATATTGCATTGAAAAGTCCTAGATATTTAGTTTTCTTTAAGATATTAAATTGATACTGGACTCTTGATTTGTTCTGACTTGACTTGCTGTTCTACATTTAGACTTGGTCACACCTCTGCTGTCAACCATTAATTAAAGATGTGCAAAATTTTTCATCATTTACAATCTCACAATCAAAATGCCCTTTTCCTTTCAAGCATTTTTCTGACTAATCCAGCAAGTAAATGTATTAGATATTAGAGTATTAGATAAGGATTAAAGCTGCAGTAGGCAATTTTGGGCCGCAAGTGTGCAAAATTGCCAAGTGCAAATGGCCATTTGCGGCCATTTGAGGTAACTGTTTGATTTTTGAGAACTTGAGTGTATGCTATCTAACAGAAATACCCACATTTAAAAAAAACATTTTAAAAAATACTGTTTTACTGAATTTACTGCAATTTACTTGATTCCAAGAATTTAGTATCGTCTTTTAAATGACTTTTCAAAGCACACTTGTACAGGAAAGCCTTTTCATAATGTTCATTTTTATGTCTTGTTTTATCTCTGTTCTAATTTTATATGTTTTTTTATTTAATTTTATATCTTCTTTTTTATTTTATTCTCATTTGTTTCTGTCTACTAACTCTATTATTGTGTTTATTAATTCATCATATTTTGTAAAGCACTTTGCAACAGTTGTTTGAAAAAGAGCCAAATAAACTACATCTTTTTAATTATTATTTCTCTGTGCATTAAATTCACAATGACAAGAAATTATTCTTGTTTTCTTATATACTTTATATTTCAGGACTGGTTATTTAACTGTTTTTTGGGGGGTTTTGCCTATACATTTTCACTTTTAGCAATATGCCTTTAATATGTAATTTGTGAAAGTAATGGGTATATGTTTTCTGCTTTATGTATTTTTCCCACCATCATATTTTAGAAATAAAAACACTGACACTGATTTGGTTGCGTTGTTTATATTCCAAAAATCCATTAAGTTTTATTGCCATTGCATATTAGGTTATTAGATATTGCTGTAGATGTATCAGCCAAGTAATAGATAATTTAGTGCACTTTACAATGAGTGTGTTGCGGTATTAAAAAGCTTCATGACCACCGGAGGAGTGGACTGGTCGTTGTATTAGTCTCTTGGGAGTCATTGAAAGAAGACATTTTAACATCAGCGCCCTCCTATCGGCAACTCTCTCCATGTCACAAACACATCTGGTGATTTATGAGCTACTGTGGATCTAAATGGAACATAAAAACTATGGTTGGGCCGATAGGGGTTTTTGAAGGCTCATATACCAATACTGATGGTTTGTTTCACTGTTGTTGTGGGTTCAAATCCTGCACATTAGCCTTGTTTGCAAGTCATGTCTCCTCTTGCTCTCTATGGGGGCCCAAATTGTTATATCAATCAATAATTAAATCAATCAATATTTAAATGTACCATTTTATTTGGAATTACTCAAAATGAAATGACTAAATCAGTAAACAATTAAAGCCCCTATGTGTAGGATTTGAAAATTGTTTTGGCAACTCCTAGTGGTAGTGCCAAAAAAAGACACTGTCGGCATTTGCAAAACCCCGCTTCATACAGCTGGAATATGTAAACAAAATACTGCTGCAGATAACTGTAGCTCAAGAATTAGTTCCTATATTATTCCTAATCACAGCATTGCATTATGAAGTAGTTTGCCATTCCCCAAGGAGCTTTTTCATAATAACCAGAGACTTTTCACAAATCAAGGGGGCGGTATATAGCGCTGATTGGCTAATCCTTTAAGGTTGATTATTTAGGTCTGCTCTCCCTTTTATACCTTATTTACAATAAACACTTGTGTTAAGTATTTTCCACCATTTTAGTGGATGAGGTAATGTCTTAGCGTTGACCACTGCAGTCGATTTACTTTTGAAAGTGGTAATGGAGGGCTCATTAAACAAATTTGCACAAAACAAAAAATCCTGGTAATGCTTTATTGTCCAGGTCCACAATTTCCTAATAACTTCCTAGAAAGGAACTGTTAATTTCTTGGGAAGTTTCCTGGAAAGAACCATGAAATGTTGTAGCAGTGCAAAACTATAAATTATTTATTGGAAAAATAATAGGCAGAGGTCAATTTGGTAGTCATTATTCATGTAATTATATAATATAGTTATTTGTTGAATTCCTTCCTCTAATTTCAAATTTTCTATATAACTACTACATAATTTAATGGTTCTGTCTTGGAAACGCAAAAAAAAAACCAACAACTACCAGGTACTTACCAACTACCAACTACTATTGAACTCTTTCTCTATTTTCCCTATAAGAATGGTTCTTTCCAGGTTTCTTTCTTAGGTCCTGGAAAATAAAACGTTAACAAAACCCTTGACAATACCAATGAAAACCTGTTTGGGGTATAGAGTCACACGCACACACACACACACACACACACACACACACACACACACACGCACACACGCACACACACACACAGTCTTACTTAAGTCACTTTTGGAGTATTTACATAGACTTACATTCATTTCCTGGAGACTTAGCCTAACCCTAACCACTACTTGCCTAACCCTAACCCTAACCCTAAGCTTAACCTAACCCTAACCTTGACCTAACCCAAACCTTAACCTAACCCTAACCTTAACCTGACCCTAACCTTAACCTAACCCTAACCTTAACCACTGACCCAAAAATCAGCTTTTTACCAATTGGGGACACGGCTTTTGTCCCCAATTGCACAAGCCGTCCCCAGTCAACTGGTCTTAAGTCTGGTGTGTGTCCCTGAAAGTGACTTAAGTCATACACACACACACACACACACACACAGTACATAGACTTTGGCAGAGGTAGGTAGGTGGTGGAGTGGCACAAAAGGAAGGACGGGCGGAGGAAGGGAGGGAATTGATTTCTCCAAGCGTTGTGATTGCAAAATTGCAATTCCCTGGAGGGGCTGTCAATATTCATGAAAATGATTTTTCATACTTGAGGCATTCCTGCTGTGTGGTGTGATGTCTTTATTCCTTGTCTGAATGAGTCCTCTAATTCTGTAAAATATGACTTAACTGTGTCTGTCATTGTCTGATCGGTACTGGCTGTGAAAGAAATGTCTCTATTGTACTGTATTGTATTCTACCCTGGTGGTGTATTGTATCGTCTAATTCCAGCCTTTTGGTTGTTGCTAGAGCCAGCGCCAGAGCTGTAAAAGCTTCCCAGACAATATTAGGGCAGTAGAAACCATTGACATATTTAAACAAAGGCTGAAAACACACCTTTTTTAACTGGTTTACTTCCATCCATCTATCCATTTTCTAGCCGCTTATCCAGGTCAGGGTCAACAACATGAACAGCAATTCGCGAGGTCGAAACATACCGATCTGCAATGGTCCCATTTAGAGTTTCCCATCAAAGCTCATTGAACGACTCCAACAGCACCGAGTCCAATATTTAGCTAGTCGCCTTTCCCCCTCGCCAACTCACAAGCAAGCGCCGAGCAAACCAAGTTCTCTCAAGCCTATGCACAGAGACAAATGTAAATTATCAAAGTAAAGGCTACAGAGAGCCACAGAACCACTGTTAATGATTGCCAATGATTGCCATTGTGTGACACTTTAATCAGGGACTATTTTAACATCATTTTTTTTTTCTTCTTCCTGTTGTCCTGTCTTAGTTGTGGGCCCCTGTTCATACCCATGTCTTTGTGTGTTTAAACGATGACTTGTTAATAAAATTGTGCTAAGAATATTCATTGTCTCCGTGTGTGTGTCTTGGGGATTGCTATCAAGCGGCGTCGATTAAAGTGGGCCTGTTAATCTAGAAGTCAGATAAAAGTAGTGCCATAAGCGCTGCAAGCTTAAAGGAATAGTTCACCCAAAAATGAAAATTCAGTCATTATCTACTCACCCCCATGCCAGTTGAAACTCTGGTGAAGCATGGGAGTGAGTAGATAATGACTGGATTTTCATTTTTGGGATGAACTATTCCTTTAATTCTCTGTAGGCTAAATAAATCTATTTACCTTCATAAGCAAAGACATCTCACTTTCAACCCCACTCTTTGAAAAAGTGACACATTGTTGAGCGAGCCGTTCATTTGGGTTTTAGAGATTCAGTATACGTATAGAATATGAATACTTGAACTGGGGATGGGACAATTTATCGAAATTCAGTATATCGCGATACAAAAATGTGACGATATGTATCGTGGGGCAGAAAAATGAATTGTGATATCAGCTCCATTTTATTCTGCTGCTGTAGTAATCAGTGGCGTTTTTATATGTAAAAAATTGGTGGGGCACCAACCACTTCAATAGATAGGCTACATACCAGGAAAACTACAGTACTCTCTCTTGCTACTGATGTGTTTTTTTTAACACGTCAACAAACAGCGCTGTCCATTGTTCTGAAACAACAGCTAAGTATGTATCTTGGCCAATAATTTTATTTTTTTTGCTATTTTTCTATAGATACATACAGCTTAAACAGAGGGGGCAAAAAATACAACTGAGGGGGCTAAGCCCCCTTAAGACCCCTCGTGGCACCGGCCCGCGTCATGGGTCCGTGCATGGCTCCACAAAACACTTTTAACGACAGAGTGGCTTGCTTCTAGCAGGTGTTGTACACATACACAGAGGAAGAGAGAGAGAGAGTGTGTGTGTGTGTGTGTGTGTGTGTGAGAGAGAGAGAGAGAGAGAGAGAGAGAGAGAGAGAGAGAGAGAGAGAGAGAGAGAGAGAAGGAGAGCAATTACACAAGTTACATTACCACTGTCACAAGCCTAAATTAAGGATGCAATATTTAAGCCGACACAACCAAGCTCAGAACAAATGAGCCTACAGGGCTATAAGCGAACAGCAAAGAGCTCAACACCACTGAAGGCCACAACAAAGCGCACAGACAATTTTTTTAGGGATACAGACCCATTCTATGACAACAACATTATGACAACAACCTTAATAGATAAGCATGGACACACTGACACTCGTCACCATCTATATCAATCGATCCAGCACAACAATATGGCCAATGCACGGAGCAGCACCACAAACGCAGGATGATAAAATATGCTTTCACTCACCAAAGCTGTCCCATGGTATTGCGAGTGAAAGTTTTTATCCTAAGGTGGAAAAGTTCCTCTCTGACTCAGATGTCGTCATAGGAGTTGTTACGATAATTTTCAGCAGAGTGACGGTCTCAGCAAAAGCCTCCTCTAAGTTGTTCTCGTGGATGGATGTTAACAGAGACAGGGCCGTCTTACCGGTATGAAGCTCAGTGTGGCGGTACAGAGTGGTCAGCTCAGACTTCAACTTTTCCTCGTTTCCTACAGGCCATAGTTTCACAGCACAGTCAAGCTCAGATGTAGGGAATGACAGGACAAATTGTGGGAAGAGCGAGCTGTCAACCAGCTTTGCAGCGATCAGGTGGTCACTCTGTGAAAACCTCTGTTCCACCTGAGAGATGACTGTGTCGCATGCCTCCTTCATCACCGGCGCTGTGTTGGTTACTCGTCGGCCTGGCTCGTCTGCTCCATCATGAGCGGTGGCGGCCAATTCATCAGTTTGCTGCCGCATATTCTGGACATTCTCCTTGAAACGGGTGAGCGCACTGCTAATCCCAGGTGCATCGATGCTCCGTTTTTGCAGAGTGTTGTATAAAACATCCACTTCTGGCATAAGCAAGGAAAAGAATTCCAGCAGCTGCAGAAAGGCTCTGTCCCGGAGTTTCTTTGACAGGCCGTATGCCTCACTTATGGTGGCCTCATCCCATCCTGGTTGTGTGCGTATGTCCTCCATACACTGGAGCAGCGCAGCACGGTTCTCCCAAACTGCACTGACAGTTCTACTTTTAAAGTTCCATCGCACAGCGGGTGGCCTTGGAATGCGTCTCTGTGTTGCCTCTGCAAGAGCCGCGACACGTTTTGGAGCGCCAGAGAAAAAGGTGGCAAAAGCAGTTAAATCTGCAAAAAACACCTTAAGGACGCTCATCCTTGCTGAACAAAGTTGCTGCAAGGTCAGGTTCAGCTGGTGGGCGTAGCAGTGAACAAACTGGGCATGTGGGTATGTCTCTTTCATTAGCGTCTGTACCCCACGGACGTTCCCACTCATTACAGCCGCACCATCATAAGTCTGAGTGATCAGCTTGTCTCCCAGCTTCAGTGGTTCCAGCACACCCTTGATGCTATTAGAGAGGCCGAGTCCAGTTTTATCTTTGACTTCAACAAACTCCAAAAACCTCTCTGTCACTGTATTGTCAGGCAACATGTATCGCAGCACAACCACCATTTGTGATTTACAAGAGACATCAGTTGTCTCGTCTGCCTGTATGGCGACAAATGATGTCTCGTCCACTTGCTTGGCTATCTCTTCCCTGTACACTTCATACATACAGTCTAACAGTTCGTTTTGTACAGTGCTGGATGTCCCCTTGAAGATGGGCTGAGCATCATAGTGCCTCTGAAGCCTCGAATCGCCCTCACACATGGTCTCGAAAATGCATCTGAATATTCCCGGATTCAGAGAGTCCGCCGACTCGTCGTGGCCCCGCAGTGCTGTTTCACATTTTCCACACAGTTTAATACACGTTATGATCCGACTGAGCACGTACCTGTTTTCCTCCACCTGTTTGTTATGCTGCTCAATGGAGCGCCTGTATGCACTGTCAATTTGGGCAGCGACGTTTACCCTTCCAAGTAAGCCCAACTTCACAGCATTGTCCAGATGACTCCCGCTGCTCTCATGTTTTGCAATCCTCTCAGAAAGATGTTTCAAATCTTTGTAACCCGTCCTCGACCAAGTACCATCTCCACCAAATAGCAGACATGGAAAACAGAAGAGTGCCTTCTTTTGTATGCTAACCGTTAGCCACTTTTTCTTCGAAAACCACTCCACGTTAAACCCGCGGTTACTTTTACCAGCAGTTTGAGTGATGACAATATCCCGTGGCTGGTGGGCACCAAGGTGCTTTAATTCCAATTTCTCCTCCAAATTAAGGGTTTCAAACCTGTGCTCGAGTATGAAATCCACTTCGTTCATTTTCTCAAGTTAGCTGGCGTTAGCTAAACTAAGAAAATCTCCCCTCTTGTTGCCGACTAATGTTGGCGCCAGACAGACAGATAGCCAATCAACTCTGAAATATGAAATGACGCTGTAGTGGGGCTACGGGCTGTCAGCCCCACTTGTCATCAAATTCGTGTGATCTACATTGAATACACTAACACTCTGAGCATGCGTATTCATATTTTCCCACGTACAATACACATTGCATTGTGAGACAGGGGCTAGCCCCACATTCACGCCACCGTACTGCGGACACGAATCGGGAGAACGCAGTCTGAAGCAGCTTCAGACTGCGTTCTCCCGATTTTAGTTCAAAATCCTAACACAAATGATATGCAATTTTGGAAGATGCTATATTCATAGATAATAAATTATAGCAGATAATAATCTTTGAGAATTAATAATAACATCATTTGTTTGCACAGATCTTTCTGGTGACAACAGAAAGGGCTGTGCCCCACCTGCCCCTACCTGCCCCCACCTGCCCCTAATGACCAGTCGCCACTGGTAGTAATCACAAATGAGACGTTTGCCCATCACATATTCACAAGCTCTCCACTGAAATATTATTGTCACTTTGTAATGACATTTTTAAATTGTTGTGTACATTCTAGAAAGCCAATGCCATTGCTTGGTGTCTATCATTAACAAAAAGCAATTAACCTCACACACACCAATTATAAAACTATAGTTTTATTCTCTCAACTCATAAACCTTATAAAATAGACAAGTAGAATCAATAAAATTAAAAACTGTTAAAAATAAAACACTTTGCAATGCTATGTAAGTCTCCAAAAATGTGAGGATAAAATAAATAGAATTAAATAGGATATGGCATGTGACTCTCTTGTAATACTAGCAAAATATTAGCCATTATTAATATTGTACTGTATTGTGTTGTATTGTAGCCTACTATGCTGTACTGTATCATATTGGACCGTATTGTTTTGTACTGTTTTGTACTGTATTGTAGTGTAGTGTGTAGTGTTCTTTTCTATTTTATTTTGCTCTGTTCTGTTCACACTGACAATACCTGTTTATACAGTACTGCACTTCCAATTTCCTGCCTCTGCTGGAGCTGAACTTTAATTGAATTGGAGGGATACAGTTTGTTTCTTTCTTCTTTGACGCCGTTTTACTGTAGATCTCGGCAGAGAGGGGGGGGGGCGGCTGGAGAAGAGAGGAACGATCAGAGAGCTCGACGCAACACTACCTTCCCATTCCGTTCCTCAAGCCTTTATTAGAGGTGTTGCTTCAGTGTGTCCTGTGCTGGTCTGCTCGCTAATAGGAAGTGTCTGTCTCTATTCCCCCTCTGTACTATCCCATCGCTACTGTTATCACCCAGCTGTACCGCAGTTTACATTACGTTAGTGCCTACTGTTTGTAGTCTTTGTCTCTGTCTCTTGTCTCTTTTTCCCACGGCAACATGGCCTTCAAGAGGTCAACTCAGGTCCGTCAACCAGGATGAGACACTTCACTCAAATACAAGCCCCGTCCCTTTTTTTCGCAGGTTTGTCTTAATGAATGCGGAATATCAGGCGTGTGCAAAATATCGGGAGGAGAGTATGCAAATAGGTTCATTCACACGTCTACTGCAGTTTACCGAGACTGAGAGTCATTTGCATGTGTAATACAATACGCAGGGAGAGCAGGTATTAATCAGACAGCCATTCAGAGATGGCAGCTCTGATAGCGAGAAGGAAGCTCAGTGAATTCACAGAGAACGGGTCTTTTTCCGACCGTGTACGTATCAGTGTAAATATGCCAGAAGTCAAAATAATACAAACATATCGAGTGTCGAGCAATGCAATTTTAGAGCTTTTGGAAGAACTAAGGGATGATTTACAGCTGTATGTAGGCCCTACTGTGCCAGTGTTATATTACATATTATGTTCAGTGATTTATTAATATTGATTGATTTATATATACATTTTATGAAGTGATTAACTTCACATTTAAAGCAATATTCCACTTAGTTTTAACATGGGGGTTATTTGGCTCTTGACGGCCATGAAAACCAGAATATAAACTAATCACCAAGATCAGATGCAGCTGGACGAGTTTGTAGCGTTCAGATTTTTACTTCCCATTCATTTGAATGAGGCCGCGAAAATGAAAACTGACATTTAACACTAAAATTAGCATTTAAAAATAAAAGTAGATCCGGTCTCCCAAACAGGAACTATCTCCCCTAAATGGTATCCCTCCGCTATGTTCTCTTCTATCAATAAAAATGCTATTTGCCGAAATTATGTTCTAAAACATTGGACCAACAGTCAGTTGAAAATCACAGCAGCAGGATCTGTTGTTGAATCTGTTCACCGTGTTAAATGTCAGTTTTCAGGCTATTTTCGTGGCCTCATTCAAATGAATGGGAAGTAAAAATCCAAATGCTACTAACTCGTCCAGCTGCATCTGATCTTGGTGATTAGTTTATATTCTGGTTTTCATGGCGGTCAAGAGCCAAATAACCCCCATGTTAAAACTAAGTGGAATATTGCTTTAGATGATGCATTTAATAAAACTGTTACTAAAAATGTTCACTGAATTTAAATTTAAATTCCATTTTTCATTCAAGTTCTCCATGGTTGCAAGCACTCCAAACATGCAAAAAACGCATTAAAATATCATCCATATTCTTGTAGTCACCATTGTATGTGTGTGTATGTAGGCCCTAGTGCAAATAGTGCTATATTTCTCTGCAATAGTGGAAGTAACTGTCTGTACTTTGTTTTACTTTTTCTTTTTTCATTCTTGCTGTCTTTTTTGTTCTCTTTTCACGTGTATTATTTCACACACACACACACACACACACACACACCCATCACAGGATGTAAACTGTCTAGATCCTTCATCTTCCTCCTCCTCTTCCTCCTTTGTCCTCCACTCAACTCCCTCTTTCTTTGTAATTCGTTTGCGCTTGCTGTCATGCTTTTATCCCCCACCTCACCCTCTTTGTACCCGAATGGGACAGAATCAGAGTGACTGTCTGACTCACCTAGCCCTAATGAGACACACACACACACACACACAGACACACACAGACACACACAGACACACACACACACTTCCTTTGTCAGACTTCTCTCAACAAAAGGTCCACAGCTAATAAGATGACACACAGTAAAAAGGCAGCGCTCGAGCTACCTCACCACAATCTGTGTGTGTGTGTGTGTGTGTGTGTGTGTGTGTGTGTGTGTGTGTGTGTGATTAAGGTCTAAGTAACCCGGTTTCCACAGTGTTGGAGCGTTAAAATAAAAAATAAAAAAATCCTTCCTCAAGGCTATTGCTGTCCCAGCCTCTCGTTTTCATTTTGCTTGCAGTCTGTAAAAAAAAAAAAAAGGTCCGTCACAAAAATCAGGACATTCCTTCTCTCTGCTTTTGCTCTGGCTTCAAAAATATGTACGAGATAAAAATATTGAACACATGGGTTCACATCGAGTTTGTCTGGAAGTCCATGGTGAACTCTGCAAACCTTTGGCCCAGGAGCTTATGTCCCACTGAAACTGTATAAGATGGCATTATTTCTGTATTTCTGAGGGGAATTTAACACCGTTACATGTGTGATTTCAACATCAATAAATCATTAACACATTAATTCAGAGAATTATTATAGTTATCATAAACAAACAAGACCTTAACCAAGACGATTGGCAGCCTCTACTGGCCTACACTACGAAACCAAACCCCTTAATTTGAAATGAAATGCCTCAATTTCTCCATTACATAAACATTAATTAACCATTAAAATAACATAGTTTAATAAAGTAAGGTTAGTATCATGGGTTTTTAAGGGATTTATTCATAGGTTGATTCACAGAGACATTAGTAATTAAGGGATTCTTCATGCCTTTTGTGCAGGTTTACAGGGTTATTATGTGGAAATTAATGGAAAAGTTCCTGTCTCCCTTAATTTTACATTAAATTAGAAAGTAAGGAGTCAAGATTAAGGAGTGTTTAAGGAGGTTTCGATCGGATCTCCTCCATCAATAACTCCATTAATTAATTTTAAGGGGATTTTGTATGAATTTTGATTGGATCTCCTCCATCAATAACTCCCTTAATTAATTTTAAGGGGATTTTGCATGAATTAAGGGGTGAATTGATGTAAATTAATGAAAATGTAAGGTTCACTGGTTCGTAGAGCACTGCACTGTATTTTTACATTGTGAGCCACCGGGTTGGATTTGGAGGAAAATCTGCTGGATTGCTTTACGGCACAAAACAGGGCGATTATTTTTGCATTACCATAGTTTATTTTTACACCATACAGTAGGCCTACAACACCCGTCCCCTACATCACACCACATGTGCATCCACGCACTCACACCACTGATTCCACTGACTTCTCACACCCCATCTTTCTTTATTTTGTGTAGCGATTTTTTTTGGTAAATAATTGATTCTGCACTTTCAGTCGGTGTTTGTCTCCCTTTGTTACCTCCTGCTGAGCCAGGGTTGTAACAGCGTTGTTCTTCCAGCACAAACGGAGCTAAGGCTTTCAGAGTTTCTGGTAATGGCAGATGGTGGAGGGAGTGAAAGGCCGATGGAGAAATCACTTCCAATGTGTTTATCCTCTTCAGTAAAACTAAAGGTGCCGGGGAGGGGAAGTGGGGACAGGGAACAACACGGTTTGTGGGAAATGAGGTCTTAATTTTGAGAAGTCCCTAACCTAGTTCTAATTCCTGTTTATACAATATAATTTATATTTTTAATACTGAAAACATATTTTTAAATAAATATTTTTATATTTAATTTTTTCTATACACTACCAAACCCCTTAATTTTATCCCCAAAATGTCCTTAATTTCTCCATTAGATAAACATTAATTATCCATTCAAAATGATAGCTTTAATAAAGTAAGGTTAGTGTCATGGGTTTATAAGGGATTTATTCATGGGTTGGTTCACAGAGACTCTAGTAATTAAGGGATTTGTCATGCCTTTTGTGCAGGTTTACAGGGTTATTAAGTGGAAATTAATGGAAAAGTTCCTGTCTCGCTGAATTTTTCATTAAATTAGAAAGTAAGGAGTCAAGATTAAGGGGGTGTTTAAGGAGGTTTCGATGGGGTCTCCTCCATTAATAACTCCCTTAATTAATTTTAAGGGGATTTTGCATGAATTAAGGGGTGAATTAATGTAAATGAATGAAAATGTAAGGTTATTTTAAGGGATTACTGGTTCGTAGAGATACATGTTTAAGTGTTCCTCCTTACTTTGTTTTTGGGTTTGGGTTAATAAGGACCAATGGGGTCGATTCTAACAAAAGCATTTGTGCCGAAACGTTGGTACTTATTAAAAAACACAGTAAGAGGTAAAGACCGTGCAACTTTCTTTTTCTTTATTATATTCTGTTTTTCTTCCCCATATCCTATTTGCTGCTGCAATTTCCCCACAGGGATCATTAAAGTTTCATCTAATCTTATCTTATCTTAAGGTGTTTTGGCCAAAGAGTGGCCTTCATCAGAAAATGAGTTTTTGCCAACAACCATCAAGGCGATAAAATCAGATATATGTAGGCAATCCTGAAGAAAAAGATAGCAGAGGAGAGATTAATGCTCATAGCAGCAGATTTCTGTAGTGCTTCATTGTTTGCTTTATTGCAGAAGCTGAGAACTTTAATATACAGAGGGAGGACAGTGTTGTTAAAACAATTTGTTTGAAATTCACAGGAGAGAGATAGAGGAGAGAGAGACATAAAGATATATAGGCATATAAAGCAAGGACGTATCCTTTACTTTTTATTTAACCTACAAGGAAAACTCTGCTAGATACTGCCATGTCCTGACCAAAATCACGCTCACCAACTGGCAATTGAAAAAGGGAGACATAAGAAATCATGGCAACAAATAGAAAACACAATATGTAGTCGCTGGATGATAGAGATGCTCTTTCTTTGGAAATATGAAAAGTTCCAAAATATCAGCGAGCAAAAAGTTCAAAAAGTTTGATTTTGTGAACCCAACATTTGCAATCTGAACCTGATGACCAATAGGTTGACTAATGTCTCAACCTGAGGGACACATACACACACACAAACACATAGAGTACAATGTCCAACACTGAGCTGCACTACGGCATCACAGAAGCGTTCATATTAGGAAGGAGGCGTACAATCGTCTCTGCTATTGCTAAAATCAAAAAGCAAAATGTATTTTTTCCCAAGGTTGTGGTAACATTGTACAACTCTGGAAGCTCGGACACACGCAATATTAACTTCTCCTCCATCTTTCAGCTCTTTGTACTTCACACACAGATGTAATCTGATTGGATGTGATTTGACAGGTCAAAGCGGCAAAATCTGAGCAGTGCACGACACCCAAGGTAAGTCCTGCCTCTAGGTTCGGCGTCAACACTCTCTCCATTGGGAAACAATGACTCAGCCAGCGCAAAGGTGATCATGTGTTGACAGCTTTATTGGGTTTGGAATGGTGTGTATAACTACATATAGATATTGATCCGTATGTACTATTGTATACCATGTTTTAAACCAAATAATGTATCATCTCAATATGGTTTCAAAGTATAAACTGTTGTTCACTGGTTTTTGAAAATTGGCATTTTGTTTACTGGTTTAGCAATAATGTTTCTGATATACAGTCATGCCAATAAAGTCACTGAATGAACAGACCAATGGGAGAGACAAAGAGAGGGAGGAAAGAGCTGCAGTTGACAAGGGTCACATAAAGGTTTGCATATATAAATGTCACATTTATTTTTAGCCCTGCGTTCATTTGTAACCCTAATAGCCTTCTTTTGAGCTTGCTAGTAGTCCACCGATCCATGTGTGAGTTAATGTCATTTTAAACTGACTTTGATTAACAATCCCTCCGCTTTCTCTGCATCCAATCAACTAGCCGATTGATTAACTGCTGGTCGAACAGATTCTAATTTCAGATCAATGATAGTGGGTGAAAAGTCATGGTCAGCAGGCCTGGCAGTCTGTCATTAGATCCACCAGTCAGTCAATAATATCAGCCAGCTAGTGTGTCAAGCATACAGAGGGTTCCAAAGCCAGTCAATCAGCCAGTCAGTCAATCATTAGATCAATCACTCAACCAGCAATGTCTGTTGTGCAGCCAGCTAATGGGCGAAGCAGGTAGGTGGTTTGACAGCCAGTCAGTCAGTTATCACCTCATTTAAAAAGGGAAGCTAGGATGAAATCTGAAAAGAGACTGAGCTCCATTTCCATGCACACAATCCATCCGTGCATCCATTTTCATGCCGCTTATCCAGGTCAGGGTCATGATGACAGTAGGGAAAGCAGAGCAGCCCAAAGATCCTTTTCCCCAGCATATCCTGTACTCCCCAGAATATCCTGGGTCTGCCCCGGTATCTCCGCCCAGTTAGCTGTACCCAGTAAACCTCCAAAGGGATGTACCCAGGGGGCATCCTTACAAGGTGAACCACATCACCTGGGTCCTCTCAATGTGGAGGAGCAGCGGCTCAACTGCAAAAGGTCCTCCTATCTCTGAGTTCTTTGCACTGTCATGAAAACTGATCTCATTCTTTTGGTCACTACCCAGAGGACATGACCGTAGGTAAGGGTCAGAACAAAGACTGACTGGTAAATCAAGAACTTTGCTTACCTGCATTACTGCAACTCACAGTGGTCAGTCTTGTGACTCCTTTTACCCTCACTTGTGAATAAGACCCCAAGATACCTGAACTCCTCCACTTGGGACAGTTTCTCGCCCATCACCTCAATGGGATAGGTCACCTTTTTCCAGGACTCTAATGCACCTTAAAGATCACATTCAGATGGAGCGAAAAGGACATCATCTGCAAACGACAGAGATGCCATCCTCTGAGATGTCACTGAACTGGGCACTCTCTAGACCTCGACTGTGTCTTAATGTCCTGCCCATGAACAACAGAAACAGGAGAGGGGACAAGGCACATCCTTGTCAGAGTCCAATGCCCACCTTGAGGCGCAATGAGCTTGACTTAAGGATGTGAACACAGCTCTCACATCAACAGCATATAGAATGAAAGGCTTGCAGCCCTAATACCCCATACTCCCACAGCACTTTCCAACAGGATACATCAGGGGAACACATTCTGTGTTTTTCTTGTGCAACCAAAGTAGATGCAGATGTTTTGGGCTGCCTGTACCTCTCTGCTGAATCAGGAGTCCTCTATGGCACCAGGCAAGTAAGGCCTCCTTCTTCAGCTTGATATCTGCCCTCACTGCCTGTTTCCCCCGGCGAGTTCCTGGGTTGCCATGCACATGTTGACATGCACAGACATGCACAGACAACCTTTTGGCTACTTTTGGCCATTTACTCACAAGGACAATAAACTACCTCTCCTCTCCTCTCCTCTCCTCTCCTCTCGTCTCTTCTTTCCAGCTGCTTCCATGACAGAGGTTCAACAGGACCCATTCCGAGCTCACGTCCCCATTCTCCTCGGGGACACAAGAGAAGCTCTTTCAGAGGTGAGAGTTGAAATCATTCCAAAGAGAGTCCTCCACTGGGCGTTCCCCACACACCCTTACTACATGTTTGGGTTTACTAGGTCTGTCTGGCCGCCACTCCTGCCATCTGATCCAACTCATCACCAGATGGTGATCAGTTGACAGCTCAGCCCGTCTCTTCACCCTAGTGTCCAGAATTGTGGCTCTAGTAAGAGCCAGTTTCTCAGCACGCACCAAAATCTGCCATGTCCACGCCTGCCCTGCCCCTGCTGTTTCCCCAACAGGCATTGCGCTGAACTCCCTACCTTGCGGGTGGTGAGCCCACAATATTTCAGATAATTGCTCATACCCCAGTTAAGGCCTTCAGAATAAGCTGTTTATATAGATCTTCATATCTCAATCACAAATATCCCTGCATATGTGAGTATTTTGAATATTGCCATGGAAAATTAGCTCATGTAGGCTGCGAAAAAAAAACAGAAAACCCAATACCTTATAGGGAGGTACATGCCTTAGTACAATGGGTAATCTCTTTTGTCCCATGTGTTTTGTATTATTTCAAGTTCTCATAATTGGGAGTCCAACTTATTTGGATCACTACAAAAACAGATATAAGGTGTGCTAACTCAAATAGTAGAACACTTGACTATTCCCAATTTGTGAAAACACACTCAGTGTCCTCTTTGTTTTTAATGTTTATATTTTAGCATTTTTAGACAAGAGTGACTTACAATAAATGGACAGTAGAGTAAGCTTTAATTCCTGTATCACCAGTTTTACTCTGACCAGTTTTACAAGCAGCCAACAAAGAGTGCAAGGGCAAAAACAATAGAGCCAAGCCAGAAGAACAAGTAAACTGCACATTCATGTACCCTCAAGAAAGCAAGTGAAAACCAAGCCTTTTTTTTTTTTTCATTATTTTTATACTGTTCTTTTTAGCTAAGAGGCTTTGGTTCCACCCATCCTGATTACATCAATCAGATGTAAATGTCATGACTTCTTAATGTACCTATGACCATAATGCATTATGGATGAACCATTGATTCCTAATGGCTAGTTAATGTACTGCATGTGACCAGGCTGTGGTTTCATGATAGATGGATAGAAACTACATCTCTCTCTCTCTCTCTCTCTCTCTCTCTCTCTCTCTCTCTCTCTCACTCACTTGCACGCACGCACTCACACACACACACACACACTTAATCACATGGCTTTACTCATTGCTTTCTCTCTTTCTCGGCATCCCTGTTTCTGTCTTTTCTCCCTTTCATTTTACGAAGTTGATTCGCAGTACTGTATATGTACAGTAGCTGTGTGTGTGTGTGTGTGTGTGTGTGTGTGTGTGTATGTGCGCATGTGTGTGGGTTGTGGCGTCTAGATGAAAAAAAGTCATTCTGACTCCAACCATCTACTCACACTATCATCCACAAAATTAGTACTAACATATGTAGCAAATGATAATGTAATAGCTGAAAGTGTAATATCCAAAAACTTCCCTCTGAGTCAAATTACAATATTGTGCCTGATATTGTGTAACTTCTTTCATGATAATGAAATATATTACATTATCTTTGTTTTTGACACATTTAGAGGACATTTTTAATATTTTGACAATTTAGAACATTATCCAACATTTATTACATTATCAGCTGCTACACGCACCACCTACCCAATACTGAGCTCGACCCCCTTTTGCACAATACATGTCTCATATAGTTTCAAGGCTACAAAATCCCTCTTGAACCTCCCATCTATCTCTATCTCCCCTTCAAGACCGAAGTGGATTTAAGTCTGCACATATTTCTGTATGTTTCTGTACATTCAGTTGGTATATTCTTCTGACACTTTTCTATCATTCCATCTATAAATATGTTCTGGTAATTACAACAGACAGCAAGGCTCATGCGTCCTTATACATTGTCACTTTTTCTGTCCATATGGTTCATCCATCTAGAGTCTTTGACATGAACAGCTTGTAATGCACAAATATAAATCTGCAAGTTCTGTACATAAGTTAACATCTGTAAATTGATCATATTTGCACAACCTATACGCTGTAAATTCATGTATTTGTTTTCTTCATATTCTCATGTTCTTCTAATTTCTTACATATGGTATAGTATACATGTTGATATCTTTTATAAATTTACCCTTATTTCATACTGAATATTTTTCATATTTTTGGTATATCTTATATCCTTTAAATATTTTGTTTTTTTTTCCTCAGTATGTACTACTGCTGTTATTTGCACAGCCTCATAATGCTGTAAGCTCATCTCCTATTTTCAATACTTGTCTGTACATTTGTGCTGTACTTAACATGTTCTATTTTCAATCTCCCCATTTGCCCTATTCTTATTTATATTCAATTTTTTCTTTGCTGTAGCCTATTATTTGCTGCTACAATGGCCCAATTTCCCCACAGTGATCAATAATGTTGAATCTTATTTTATTTTAACTTCACCTGCTCAGTCTATTTTATGTGAATATCTTTTCATCCTAATATTCATAGTATATACAGTGTAGGCCTGTAACAGTATGTTTTTGAGCTTGCATCTGTCTATGAGTCTGCATGTGTGTTCCTCAGTAATGAACCCGGTTGGCCTGGATGGTGTCAATCAAAAAATAGAGAAATTGTGATGAAACCTGGCTCAGTGTATGAGAGAGAGAGAGAGAGAGAGAGAGAGAGAGAGAGAGAGAGGCTAGCTGTCAATCAACACAGAAAGACGTGTTCATCATCAAACTGACTCCATGTATGACTGGAAATAGAATTTCGATCTCTGGGAGCCCTGACCATAAAACACAAGCATGTCTATAAACACATACACACACGCATATGTACACATACTCTATGAAATAATGCTGCAGCCAATAAATATGGTGCAGGCAATGTTATAGACATTTATCAGATGACTAAAAGTAACAATTAAACAAAAATCTATAAATATCAGCATTAGCAGGAACAGTTGGGTTCTGTGTTTGCATTTATGTGTATTTGAATGCATTTTAATGAGTGTTTTCCATGCCTTTGTGTATTTTTTGTCAGTATAGATTAGCCACTGCAGTTACAAATGCACATTGTGATACAAACACTGGGCCAGCTAGCATTATTCAATACAAGGTGAGAGAGATGTTTTGTTAGCATTGGGCTAACTTAATAAATTCAAAACCTGTTACGCAATAAATGGCTCTGCTAGCTCAATCTAGCTTGTTTATTTTTTAATTTTATGTCTCTTACGTACATACATACATACACAAAAGTGTAAAATATTACATTGAAGAAGGCCCTATGTCTGCAACATGTTGGTGTTTTTAATACTTCTATGATGTAATAAAGTATTTAGTCTTTTGATACAAATGAGTTGCCTTGGTTTTATCAGTTTTATCAGAGTTTTTTGCCCATAGACCAAATAGCACTATTATACTACAAAACCCACCAGTAGCGCTCAAGTAGCACTTGTTCAGTCATTTTATGTTGTATCCAGACTTATCAAGCTTATTTTAGGTTTTAGATTTTTTATTTTTTTTTGGTGAAATCATCTTACTGCACTGGTAGATAATTTTACCGGTTTCAACAAATTTGACTTTTTTTTTAAATAACAATAATGTAACTTGTTTCAGGACATTTACTTGGTAAAAGTGAATTTGTCTTGGAGAAAGTTTATTGTTTGAAGATTTTCTTCATTGTTTTATGATGATTTCTTGAAAGAAGACATATTGGCATGAATCAAGTGAAATGTATTGAAACCAGCAAGATTATCTGCCAGAGCAGTGAGATAGATTGACTAAAAATATCATGAAATAAGCTTGATAGGTCTGGAAACAAGTTAAAATTACTGGACAACTTTTTGCAGTGTATATCTGCTTTTTTTCACTCTATAGTAGCTTTGACCAGGTCGGTTACACTGAGATTGATAAAGTTGCAGACCAACACACAACAATGTACAAAGTCACATAAAAGTAAAAAGTGCTGCATCTATATGCAGTGTATATACTGTATATATATATCTATCTATATATATATATAGATAGATATATATATATATCTTTAAATGTGTGTTTTTAAATGGGTGTACCCATCCATCCAAAGGTTGTTCTTCCATTTGTGTGTGTGTGTGTGTGTGTGTATCAGACAGAATGACAGAGTGACAGAGAGAGAAAAGACCGGTCATTAGAGATAGAGAGGGTGATCAATGTGAATTGTGAACAAGGGATGCTGGTTGTCAACAAAATCAGCCTGCCGACAGCTTCATCTCGGTCAGGTTACCATGGCGACAGAACGAGAGACAGAGAGAGGGAGAGAGATAACGATAAAGGGGGATAAGTGGGATAGTGATTGACTCTGTCCTGGTAAGGTAAAGAAAAACACACACACAATCAATGCTGTTTTTGTACCTTGGTATGAGCAGAATGAGACAGAGCAACGGAGGGAAAGAAAAACAAAGAAAGAGATGGATGTTCTTCATTGAAACAGCTCACAAGAAAACATTTGCAAAAATAACTAAAAGCACCCTCAACGCTCACCAACTCCCACACACAAGCACACACACACACACGCACACACACACACACACACATACACACACATACACACACACCACTGAGGGCCGTAACACACACAAGCAGGAATACACAGTGCTTTAGATCTTAACTAAACAGAAAATTCACCATGGATTTCCAGACAAACTCCTGCGATTTTGCAAGAGAGAGATGAACCAATGTCGTCATATTTTTAAAGCTGCAATATGCAACTTTTTTCACATTAAAATACCAAGATATGAATAGAATATCGAACTACATTATCAGTCTGAATTGTCTGTTCATACCTAAATCCCTTGAGAACTAGGGGGGTGATGATGATGACGAGGAAGATCCAGTTCACTGTAAGTAGGTAGGTAGGTAGGTAGGTGATAGATAGATAGATAGATAGATAATTTTGTAGACTGAAGGCAATAGTCCTCCCAAAATGCCCCAGGTTGTCATAGCTGGGAAATCAATTGGAAAAGTAAACAGAATACAGACTAATGAGCTCTAATGTTGTACCCAGGCCTATCTGATACAGACAGGGACTTTGTATTGAGAATAATGTGCCATATAAACGGAATGGCATAAATAATAATTGAATTTTTAAAGTTGGACCAGCCTATCTGGTGTAGAACCTTATATTGTCGTCAGAGCCAGCAAAATGTTGTAACCAAAGTTAAGTTGTGTGGTCAATAAGTTCAATTTTATTTATTTATAGCCCAATATTGCAAAGCATTATAAAAAAATAAATAGTCATGTAGACTAGTAAGTAGCCTACAAACAAACATCCTACAATAAAATGCACAATCAATTACCTTAGAAAATTAAACACAATAAAATGCATATACAATCAAATAGAGTGAATGAATACAAAAGGCAGTAACATCATAGCCTATCAGTGGGTCATTCATTTCATTCATAGGATCTTGATTTAGAGACAGATTGCACATTTTGCTGATAAGTCATTGAACTATCAACTATGAACTCATTCATTCTTATAGGAAAACATTTCATACAAATGTAAAAGGACCACTTATTTTTATTTACTCTTTACAGTTGTTGGGATCCAGAACACAATGAGGCACACTGCACTTTATTGCAATACACTGAAGAAACCCCCCCCACAAAACATACAGTGTTCACTGTTTCTGGATCTCTTTCCTTAGCTAACGTTAGCAGCTGGAAGAGACACTGCAGAGCGCATCATACTTCGAAAGCCACGCCCACCGTGGGGGAAAACAATATTGTGATGGACGGGAGGACATCTTTTCAGATACAGACAGCCTGACAAGGTTTTTCCTGTTTTTGAGTAGACAAGTATGTGAAAGACTTATTTCAGCAAACTGCCTCCAACAGAGAGGGAAAGGCACATTGAAAAAATTTAATTTTTCATTACTCCAATAAAGCTGGATAAATGATCCCACACAGTGGCCTGAAGTGAAATACTTTGACATTTACCACTACTTAATTTAATCACCAGGTAAGATAATAAGTTTACCTTGAATAATTTCAGTTAATATTTAAAAATTTGAAATACAGCTATGCTTTTCAGACTATAAATTTGAGCGGCACTGACGTGACATTGGTTATTAAAGTGGATTGTTGCTAAGTTAACTATCTTACGTTAGCTAACAAGTCGGTGAGATTTCTCATTACTTTTGTACCCTGGAATGGCAGTCAATACAGAGAAAACTATCCTGAGACCCACACATGAACACAGCTCATCTGTTTTATAGAGAGGAATTGGCTCAGTAATGTTAGCTTAGTTGCAACCTAATGTTAGGACAGCATGCAGCTTTTAAACACATTTTAACATACAGGTTATCTTACAAGAATATAACTAGATAATTACTGGTAAGGTACTGACCAGTGACAAAATACTGGTCACATACATAAGTGTACTTAGTCTCGGGGTCCCAAAGTTTCCCCCCTCTTCTACCTGTCAGCTCCTCTCTCCTTGTGGCCTGGATCCACATTTTTCTTCTTAACAGCTCCCTTGTTTTGCTCGGGAGCACAAAAAACTGTAATTCACGGTTTTTAAGTTTGTTGGCTGTGCAGCCCACCACACAACAGCTTTTAGGCATGTTTAATTTGGGGAATAATGACAATGATGTACATTCAGACACACAAGGTGAATGGAGAGCGGTGCAGCGGTTTCCCGCACGATGGGCGTGGCCTATTTTATGCACTGTCTGTATGTAAGCAGTGGAGGGGGAAACAGGTGAGCAGCTCTAAGCAGAAGTATGTCATGTTGCTGAGTGCAGAGAGCAAATTGCACCGCATAAAGACCACAGCAATTAGGCCTAATGTCCATAGATTATTTCATTTTAGGTTTATCCACAATAGGATCAATACATTCAGCGCCTTGGACAGCTCGTCCATTTAGACATGGGCTTTAGTTAAGCAGATAGCAGGGATGGGACAATATGCTCCTCTCACGATTCGATACAACCATGATACAATGTAATAAATAAAAGTTTGATGACAGCAAAGTCTGACTGCAGAATTATGTTTATTTCTGAGACACAAATCTTTCTAGCAATGGCATGGACTTGCTAGAATGTAAACAACAATTTAAAAATGTCATAACAAAGTGCAAATAATATAATTTCAGTGGAGAGTGTGTGAATCTGTAATGGGCAAGCCGTCTCATTTGGGAATACTACAGCAGAATAAAATTGAGCTAATATCACAATTCATTTTTCTGCCCCACGTACCCACGATAAGTATTGTCACATCTTTGTATTGCGATATATTGAATTTCGATATATCGTCTAGGGATGGGCATGAGTACTCGAGTATTCAATTTGGACTTCAGTATTCGTTCAACGATTCAACTTATAACTTATAGAGTACTCGCATTTTTTTTTTTTGCTTTGTAAAAAAAACATATATGTATATAATAAATATAAACGTAAATTGACCCTGTTCTATTTTAAAAGTTTAAATTTTTTGGACGTGACTGGTAGCAAAAATGATAGATCTGCGCACGCATTGTTACAGGATCTAACGTTACAGGCAGAATGGCGACCAGGCATAAGAGTGATGTTTGGAAGTATTTCGACAAAATAGACTAAATGAATGTGCAGTGCAAGCTATGTAACGTTAAACTTGCGTATCATAGAACAACTAGTTCGATGATTAACCATTTGTGCATTAAGCACAAGGAGAAAACAGCGGAGACAGATAACAGGCGGTCTCGCATCACCTCATTTGCTAGCAGTGTTAGCACACGCTGTTGTGATGCCACCAGGGCAGAGAAGATTAGCCAGCTCATCACGAAAATGGTGACTGGAGATATGCTCCCGTTAAGCTTTGTGGAAGGAGGAAGCTTCTGTGAGCTGATGGCGTTTGATGAGCCGGAGTACAAGCTACCATCGCGGCGAACAACAGCTACGAGAGCGGAGAAGATGTATGAGGAAAGCGCGGTGAAATTGAGGGCTGATCTGCAAAGTGCCGACAAGGTAGCCTGGTTGTTCAATAAATGAATTTCAAATTGTACTTGTTTTCCGTTGTTGGCCAATTTACATAAATGTGAAAGCATTAGATAGTAATAGATATTCTTACAGGCCTATAGCCTACGAAATTAACTGTTTAGCATTAGCCAAACTTTGGTTCCGCTTGTGTGTTTCCAGTCGGACACGGACCCCTACCTGCATTTTCGCTTGGGTGTTAATTTCGGACCATATTCTTACGTTTTTTTACGTTAGTACTCTATAATAATTTAATGCGAGTACTTGAATATTGAAATTACTTAAAATGCCCATCCCTAATATCGCCCCATCCGTAGCAAACAGGGAAGTAAATAAGCCAATGGCCAATGGGATTCATCTGAAACTGTGACTGCACTCCAAAATATTCTGGCTCAGTCCAGCTAACCAACTGGTGAAAGCTGGTCGATGGCGCCTGCATGTCTCGCCTCATACTTGGAGAGGAAAAAAAGGCTCAGGCTATTTTGTCTGTCAGAGCATTATGTGCAATTTGATGTTGTGGCCTCTTGATTTAAGGGTTACATTTGAGAATGCTGGTTTGGCTCCTCGGCTCAACAGTATGTCTCTGATGTTCTTCACACAGCTGCTGGCCAAAGTCAGCCTGTGTAAGCTGATTTGGCATCGGCTCGTCTGGCAGGTCATCAGTCTCGGCCGGGGCTGACTGGGAGGAACTAAATTAAGCATGACCATCAAATCCTCTGATGCCTCGGTCACCTCAGGTGGCACTGTCGGAAAATAGTGCGACCACAGCCCTTAGTAAATGCTTGGCTTATTATGCCCATGCCTATAATTTCACTTCTAATCAATGTACTGGATAGCGGTGTCTTTGTGTGACCACCATGGAGGGGAGGTCACTGAGAATTTCACCCTTAATTTCACCCACAATTGAGCTAGGGAAGGGGGAACCTGAGCACAGTCAGTTGCACAGGTTAACGTCAATGATCAAGCCAAAAAAGTGAGTATGGGTGCCATTATAGGCTTGTTTATTAAAAGTATATAAAAAGTACTACGGCAAGCAACCAACCACCAGGTATATGCACTGGGAGTATACTATCCGTGCATGTATCAACCAAACCTAAAAACATAAGACAAACCCACTTCACCACAACAGAAAAACACCCAAAGCTACTAAATGTGCCACAGCAAATCTTAAATGATACCTATGGACTTTGAATGGTCCATAAAAACAATGGTAGCTGAGTATAAAAATAAACGGTAAACAGCGCTCTGCCTGTAGATCAAACAGAGCAACTGTTAGTTAATAGTCTGGACACAAGGAAAACCCAGATTAATATTACAAATATGTGTAATTTCATACTTTGTGCCACAAGACCTACCATCTACTCTTCCAGAGCTGTTAAAACCATCCAATCTACAACAAAACAAGGAAAGCTATTGGCAGACCCACATTTTTGCACATAAAATTATTCCAGAGTAAAAAATAATTAAAGCTAAAAATACAATACCCCAGGGTGCATTTGTACCCCTGCATTACTCCAATAGTGAAAGTTACATGCATTAAAAACCTAGGGCTTTTTTGGCCTACTAGGAGACCATTGCTGGATCCAAATGTCCAGACTTCGGCGGACTTCCAGGCTTTACGGCGAGTTCCTGTGAAGTCCAGGAGGGTTTAGGCTGTCCATTGTCAAAAATCATCAAGTCCACAAGGGCTCTCATGCAGACTTATGGGGGCGCTCCATGCAGACTTTTGGGGGCGCTCCATACAGACTTCTGGGAGCGCTCCATGCAGGACTTCTGGGAGCGCTCCATGCAGGACTTTTGAGGGCGCTCCATGCAGACTTCTGGCGGGTGCTCCATGCAGGCTTCCAGCAAATCCACTACCTTGCAGACTTCTCTGGTTCTATGGTTATATGTTCTAAATCAGCTGACATAAACAAAGGTAGATCAAGAGGAAGAAAAACAACAAAGGCAGATGTCCAGCACGACGGAAAACCAGCCAAAGAAGGTATTCCTGTGTACTTTTGTAACATCTAGGCCTACTTATATGACAAAGCCTATAATGGCTAATGGACACGTCTGCTCTGCACCTAAGATATGCCAATGCAGTTATGGTGACTGTGCACACGCTGACTGCTTCCTGTTTGAGATTTCGCATCGGCGGTATCCACGGCAATGAGTGAGGGGAGAAGACCCGTCCCATTTTATGCAGTCCCGCACTCCTGCACTCTTGCGAACTCACATAGTCACGCTGAGCACCTCAGTCAACGTCAGCATTCAGTGCGTTCAGTCCGCAAGTCTGGACATTTAGATTCATCACATGTGCATGAGGAGCAATATTGGACCAGCACCTGAGCCTCTTTACGGGGTAGGTGCTCTCACCTTGGTTGGCTCCCCATTTCTACCTGGTCCTAGTGTCCCCCTGCTGTATATGCCACCCTCCACTCCAGTCACCTCTAATGGCTATTCAACCGGAGAACCTCCACCAGTTCCGATTGTGTGTCTCACATTCAAACTATTGTTGTTTTTGCTCGCCTCACCAAATCATTCCATTGCTTTTTGCAGCTATCTCCAGTGTGTCTAGCAACAACAACAGCTCTCACATTTCCTCCCATGCGTTTCCTCTCTGTCGCAATAAGGCCTATCATTCAGCTTTCTCAAATACTTGGGGACTTCTGTGACTAAAACTTTTATGTTTCGAACAGAGAATCGTTTATTTCCTTTTGGTATTGTGAAAGACCTAGTTTGCCCTATACTCCAGAGCAGAGAGTGTTCCAACTATAAAGGCTGCTAAAATGAGAACACATTTTATGGGGCTTGTTTGTGCAAACAACTTGATTTACAATAATTTCTTAAGATGAAAACAACTGCGGTGCAAAAAAAATTGCCCTCGCAATCTTAGTGAATCTGGACCTGAGTGTATGTCAATTACAGTCATGAAACAAAAATGGCACATTTTGAGATTTCTGCAGGACTCCGACATTGTAGCCTTTTCTGTTTACATACATCAATGCTTTCAGAGAGTGTTTCATGTTAGAGACAGAGGGGCTGTGGTTATCATTAATGGTGCAGCATCTTTTATTAATGACAACCAGCATGAAAACACTGTGGTTGGGGTTGTGAGTTCACACTGGCAATGTAATGAGCTTACTAATGTAACCAGACAAAGATGTGGTCAAGGTAATGGCCATTTATTCCAGTCTTTAGTCTGTGCTGTGTGTGTGTGTGTGTGTGTTTTACCAGCTAAAGCAATTGTGGGGTTGTCACAAACTTTTTAAACATTGCACAATTTCCAACTGCAAAATCCTGATCCAAAGTTGCTATAAATTAATCCTGCTGTTATGTGTTGTTCAGCTTTTGCTATGTGACACACAATGGATCTATGGTGTTTACACCTCATGCTAATTTCCCATGCTGATTTGCTTTGCTGACAGAAATCCATTTTGTGCTTCCTCATCTTTGACTTCTTTTTACATTATTTGATCATGAACTATTCCAAAGTTTTACATTTTCTTCATCTGGACTGCAACCCAGTGCAGCAGACTACAAAACACCGTCCAGTATTTTTTGTTATGTTTATTTATGGCAGGGAGTGGTGTATTGAGGCAATAATGAGGTCAGGCTTAACATCCAAAACGATAACTATAACTATAAAACTATAGATAAGTATAACTATAAAAAGATTTAAATCATCCTAAGTAAATAGAATGTCTCTGTTCCCACTACAACGATAACTATAAAAACATCCAAAACGATAACTATAACTATAAAACTATGGATAAGTATAACTATAAAATAATTTAAATCGTCCTAAGTAAATAGAATGTCTGTGTTCCCACTAAAACGATAACTATAAAAACATCCAAAATGATATATAACTATAAAACTATAGATAAATATAACTATAAAAAGATTTAAATTGTCCGAAGTAAATAGAATGTCTGTGTTCCCAATACAAAGATAACTATAAAAACATCCCAAACGATAAGTTAAGTAAACGAAGTTTTTTGGATAAAATATTTTCAACCAATCCAATTAAAGTTGTAAGACATAAGGGGGCGGGAGCCAGCTCACTGCAGTGATGGCTTTGTTTGCTGAGGAACTGATCACAGATATTGTTGTAGGGTAAATGCTTGAGCAACAATGCATCATTATAGTTTATAGTCTTGTTATTGTTTTAGATGTGTATCTGTAATCAAATTCTTATATCTGCAATCAAAATCTTATATCTGTAATCTGATGTGCATCTGTAATCAAAATCTTATATCTGTAATCTGATATCTGCAGAGTTTACAAGAAAGGTGGACAGTTATTGGTTAGGAGAAATAAGGTGATTGTTGATGCTCTCAACATTATTTATAAGAAATTTCCTCACACTTCTTTCACATGCCAGCCATATGAAGACACGTGATATTACCAATATTCCACAGCTTCTTAGCAAAGCTTCAATCATAAAACCAGTGGAAGGGCATACAGCAGTCAATAAACTTGAATAGATTTCTTGAGTTATGACAGTTATTAGAGACCAGGTCAGATAAAAATGTAGCTCTTGCATCTTTAACTGCCTTTTAGCGCTCCCTCATGAGGTCTTTTAGAGTAATATGGAAGACATGCACTTTATTGGCTTTCCATTGGTGCTTGGTCTTCATACATATCCTCTTTAGGGCCTGTGTATGTGGTCATAAGCCAAGGTAAGGTTTTGGGCTTACAAACAGACATCTTCTATCAACAGATTACTTGTTGGTATTCCATAGGATAAAACCAAATCAATGAGCCATTAACAACCTGTAGACCTGTAACAACCTGTAGAAGTTTAAAGTACTGGGTTGAGAAATTCAGAAGCCAAATTGTTGCTGTGGTAACATACATGGATGTTAAAATCTTGGCATAATGATAGCAAGGTGTTCTGAAAACTGACTGCGTTCAAAGTTTGAGAAGTTGTCAATAGTAATGTGAGAGCAACTGAGGCTTTGTTCTTAGGCATTGTTTTGTGCCATGACTCACTGATCAGAAAGAGGTCAATCTTATTGGAAATAAAGGCATCTATTCCTCAACCTCCTATAAAGACATCTTGCGTAAGAGACAGAAGTACAAAAGGTATTTGCAATCTGATTACATGTAATCCATTACTCCACAACTCTGTATGTAACGTTTTCCTGGGAAAAGACATCATGTACACAGCAAAAGAAGGACAAAAAGTAATTGGATTACATGTAATCCATTGCTCCTCAACCCTTTTGTAGCATTTTCCTGAGGTACAAAAGGTATTTATTATTTATTATTAAGGTAGACGTCTTGTACTGAGTGACAGAAGTACAAGAAGTATCTGTAATCTGATTACATGCAACCTATTACTCCTTAACTCTCTATACAACATTTTCCTGGGTAAAGACATTTGGACAGAGACACAAAAACACCAAGAGTATCTGTAATCTGATTACATGTAATCTTGTACATCTTGTACAGAAATACAACAGTCACTCTGTGTTCCAATGAATGTGACTCTTCCTCTGGAGCTTTTACTCAGTACAATGGACAAAGAGAGGAGGGGGATGCAGGAACAAGAAAAAGATCAAGAGAGTTGGAAGGGGACAGAAGTGAAGCACAGAGAGTGAAAAAGAGGTGTGCTGCAAAACAAGAATGCAGAGAAGACTAAAGAACAATAACAGCTTGCCCAATACTAATCAATTCTTAACTTTCCATTTTTCTTGTGCATGGTTTTCTTTTGACATTCAGGAAGCCGATTTATTCGCTTCATTCAACACAGCTGATGGAAGCACAAGTAATTCACTTTATTTTTTTTTGCTACATTTGAAAAATTAAATGAATAGTTCACCCATAAATGAAAATTCAGTCATTATCTACTCACCCTTATGCCAGTTGAAACTCTGGTGAAGTTTATTAGTCCATAAAACAGTCCCAGAGCTTTCCAGCACGTTCTCCAAAACAACTGAAGTCTTTGGGGACCGATCTTTAGAGTTCAGAAAAGAGCAGAAAAAGAACAGAAAATATTCATAAAATTACTCCGCTAAATACTTCCGTGTAGTCCGGCTGTGTAGTGAACTTTCTCCTCAGAGGACTACCATCCAAACGTCCAGGGAAGAAAAGCGGAATTACCGCTTCTGTAGCCAACTGCTGTGTACGACGCGTGTGTTTACACTGGGGGGAAACACGGAAGTGGAGGAGATTCACGACTGCGCATGCGCAACCATTTTTCAAAATCATTTTTCCACTCACTGTACGATCGTTGGCTTCAGAAGACTTGGATTATGCTGCAAGAGCTGTATGGAGTCATTTTATGGATATTTTCTGTTCTTTTTCTGCTGTTTTCTGAACTCTAAAGATCGGCCCCCAAAGACTTCAGTTGTTTTGGAGAACGCTGCTAGGAAGTCGTGCTCGGAAGCTCCGGGTGTGTTTTATGGACTAACAAACTTTTTCATTTTTGGGTGAACTATTCCTTTAAAGTTCGCTTGACAGTTGGATGTGGTTGGATGAGTGTTTATAGTGTCAGAGTGAGAGGGAGGGAGAGAGATATACTGAGAAAACCTTGCATCTCCAAAATGTCCAAAGGCTTTCATAGCCACCAAGAGTTGGTGAATTTTCCCAGCCCATAGAGGAACCATGTAATCCTTCATTTGAAGTTAAAACATGAAAAAACGGCAAAACTGGAGTTATGAGGTTTTCACATGACTACAGCAAAATGGTGTGTGAGACGGAGAGATGAAAAAGGAGAGAGAAGAGTCATAGAGACAGAGGGAGTAAGAGTGAGCTTTCTTTTCCTTGTTCTCTTTGTCCTGCAGTGTGCCTCTGGTGAAACAGCTCCCATGGGAGCACCCGTGGGTGCTCCACAGAGGGAGGCAGCACCCCTTCTCCTCATACCTCTGTCTTCTCTGGCAGAATCGCTTAAAGGCCCAATCTGTCGCTGCAGTGCGGTTGGTTCCTGTTGAAACACTGCCGCGACACTGACAGTTCTGTTTATATAATCATTTATTGGATTAAAGTTGAAAAGTCTGAAATGTATATATCATCTGAGCGTGTGACAGTCTTGCATGTACTTTGATGCTGTAAATGGATTGGTTCCATCTGTAATGTTTGTAAAACCTGGAGTGAATTAGACATGGATTTTCAACTGTGATGGATTATGAAATTTTCATATGAGTCAAACTCTTAAAGCTGCACTGGGCAACTTTGCACATTGTTGGCTCCAAATGGCAAAGATAGGTAACTGTTTTGTAAAATTTGAACTTCAATACTCAGAAATCCTGTAAGGTGAGGTCAGTAAATGTCACACAGCACGCTCACGTTTACCAACCCGGCCGCTCTGTGATGCTTTATACCAAAGACACCAAAGAGACGAGAGACGAAAAGATCTAATGTTGGTGAGTCCAGCTTTCTCTGGACGGAGCGCTGCTCACTGCTGTTGAGGAGACACTTTGGATTTCACAATTGAGTAACAATTTGTAATTTCCTGTGTGGAGAAGATTTCCCACCAGTGTTCATACTGACACCAGAATTTAATTTGGGTAAATATGATGAATCTACGCATCTCTATGATTGGGGATGGGATGTTGTAGTCCCATTTTGGCATTTAGGCGGATAAGACAGCTGAACTTTTACATACAAATATTGGCTTGTGCAGCTTTAAAGAACATTGTAAATATACCTTAAATTAAAATGATCAAATACATTTTGGATATTATTATCAAACTTCAGAACTTCTGGTCAATCCATGCATGACAAACTCATTGCCTGTGTCATACCGTGTGCAGTATGTCAGAAGTTAACTTTTCAGCAATAAAGATAAACTGGCAGATATTTTAATTTCCGCTGCATTGCACTTCAGTAATTCACATTGAGTTTAACATGGCTTTCATGGGCCCTGGAGTCATGAAATGGACTTGGCACATAAAAGATTTGCAAACTTTCAATTCAAAAAATGCAAAGCATTGAAATTAGAGTTGAGTGGTTTTGTTGTTCCAGTAGCTGGGTTGGAGGGTCAAATTATGATTTAAAATTACATGGAAACATGTAAAATAAGACGATAAAAATCTCATTGCCCCATGAACTCTACTTAAAACCGATTTCACGGTACATATACCTTTGTAATGACATCTCTGCTTCACTAGATAAACAGTGTAGAGTGACAAGTAGGAGAGGAGAGAAAAAGGGGATGACATGCAACCCAATGTATGTATTTATAAGAAATGCAAATTGATAATACACTGGATGAAAAAATCTAAACTTTTTTTATTCCCGAAAACTTGGAGCACAAGCAGAGCTGTATCATCAAACAAAAAGTTCTTCAGTCTGTCGTGTTCTCTTATATTTCTATATTCCTGGTGTGCAATAGTTTGACAATAAGTAAGTAACATCAATGTTGATGCAACCATATTGTAACAAGAGACTGTGGGCGAGAGACTCAAACTTTTGTTGCTTTGGGGGGAAAAATTGGGCTGAATGAATGTTTAAAATGGATTTCGTTCACCTTTCGGAATGGCCATGGTGACATTGATGTTGATGTCACCTATAGAGTACAACAGGTGGTGACATCACCTGGTACCAAAGATCAGCCAATAGCAGATATCCATTTCAGTAGCATGCTTTTTACCATTAGATGTCAGGCTTTACACAGTGTAAGATCTGTGAGGTTAGCAAATATAAAGATTCAAATATATATTAATTATTTAAATTAGTGAATACTTTAATAAGTATTAAAGTAATGAATAGAATAGAGTGAGCCATCCCTTAAAAAGGAATGAGTGTGTTTGTGTCCAGCAAGACAGCCTGAGCTATATGAGGAACTCTCAAACCTAACCCTAACCCTAACCCTCTCAAACCAAGTCGCACACTGTCACACACACAAAACTTGCGCGGCCCCGGTGGTCTTGCAAGGTTTTCATGAAATAATGCATCAAATTTTGTTTTTTTCCACTCACAGATCGTATTGCATCAGAAGACTTCGATTATACTACACGAGCTGTATGGAGTCATTTTATGGACATCTGTTGCCCTTTTTGAAGCCGAAGGACTCCATTTATTGCAATTATTTGGACAAAAGCTTCTCACCGGCAGTCAGCCTGGAGAACAAATTATATCAAAACTGTTTGTATTGTGCAAATCAGTCATTTTAAGAAAAGCCTTTTTATGGTGAGAAAGTTTATTCTTCTGAATTGGAATAAGGAACAGCCATCAACAGTAAATCAATGGTATTGCGAAATATATTGTTTTGGGAAATTGTGTTTGATTTTGTATTGAGTTCTGACATTTAGAAAAATGAATGAATAAAAGCAACTAAAAACAAGGAAGGAACATCATCATCAACATCATCACCATCATCTTCACCACCATCACCACACTTATCTTCATCTTCTGGTCAGGTTTGTTAAGTGGAAAGTGACTCCCAGCATCACTTAAATGATGTTTCTCACTATGCCAGAGCCACAGCCTTCAGACCTTAGAAACAGAACTATGCTACGGTGTATAGATTTAGTTGATACACAGTTTAGCCTCCATATTCAATGCAGCACAACACATCAACAGTGTTGGAAAATTAAAGTTTGGCTTATTAATTATCACACTTTCACATCTCACACTTTTTGTTGATTCACTGTTCTAGTGGGTTGTGGATTTCCTTTCCTTGGTCTTTTGAAATGTACTCATTTAAAATGTACTGAGTAAAACTGACAGAGTTACTTTTTACAAAAGAGAATATTGTAAGATGTTGTGTGTGCATAATGGCCATTAAGGATGAATTACCATCAATATTTTAAATAGATAGTGCATAATACGCTTTTCATTGTAATCTTTATTTCCTTGATACATTTTTTTTTTACACTGCCTGAAATAAGTAGCCTTTTGTTTTTACCTTGATTTTGCTGGTAACAAGTGCATGAAGTGCAGTTGCTGATATGTTGAAAATGATGCACCCTTTTAAATAATAATAATAACAACAATAATAATAATAATAATAATAGTTTTTATGTGTTTTTGTTTGGTTTTATTTTTATAGAAAAAAAGTGGTATATTAAAAGCAGAATGGACTCTCAGTGAAAAAACAAGCCACATTTAGAATAAATATTGATTATATTGTTAGTAATAGAGGTATAAAAAATGTTAATGGCCAACATATATTGGATAGGAAGATGACAGGAGTTCAGAAGTGGACTGCAGGTGAGAGGGCAGTCAAGCAGGGCTTTGGCTCATCTGCTTCTGTTTGGCAGGTCTGTTGGAGTGGCGTCTCTGCTGTTGCAGCCAGGGTGCGAACTACAGGGGAGCCGGGGGAGCTTGGCTCCCCTTAATAAGACATGAGCTCCCCTGAAAACATGATTTGTGAAATTTTGGGGGGTCTCTAAAATATTGACAATATGCTATTTTTGCCATGCATTTCTATTTTTCTGTATCTTCATCATCATGGATCATGCGTAAAATTAGGCTATTATTGATGTATGATTCATGCATGAGGGTGATCCATCACTAATTCACTTTAATAAAAATACCGGCATGCATGCTATTCTTGCCATCACCATCGAAGCGTAGCGGCGCAATATCAAACTTCACTCACTTTAACTCAAAGATCAGAAAAAAAAAACTTTCTTAGTCCCTTTCTTGACTCGATCCCTTGTCTGGTGTGCTCTGTTTTTGATTCAATGCTCATACATTTGTGTGTTTATAGGCTGTTTTGCTATTTGACCTATCTGTGTCTTATTTGTGCCGATAAAGTATAGTTTACTGTGCCCTGCTTTAGTTGGCCGTATTGTATCATACTGTGATGTCTGGTTTTGATACCCGTGTGGAGGTTTGATGTGGTCATTAACTGATAATTATATATCAGATGTGCTGACATAAAGCAAGTAGGCCTACATGCTTGCAGCTATGAATGTTTCTTTGCAACAAGAGTCACAGTCAGTCCTCTCTTTGAGGCACGTGCCTGGAGGAACAGCATCAGTTTAGAATCAGCTTTGATGATTGGCTCCCATTCATCAAGCTGATCTTGAGTAGGGCCATGGTGTGGAGCGCAGGCAGCCATAAATGTAAAACTCACTGATAAGGAAGCAGAGATGTGCTTTTCACCAAGTTCCTCCTCCAGGAGGAATGAGAGGAACTGCATCAGGTGAGAATCAGTGCTGCTGACAAGAGGTTCCCATTTGTTAAGATGGTCCAGAGTCGGCTCATGGTGTGGGGAGCAGTCAACTACAAATCTAGAGAGATGTGATGAAGCGTAGAGGAGCTCCTCACCAAATCCCTCCTTCTCCAAGTCAAAGTGGGATTTGACCAGTGGCTCCCACTCATCCAGGCAGCCCAGAGTGGATCCACAGGGTGAGCAGTAGTCAGCCACAAATCCAGATGTGTCACATGAGGGAGCATAGAGGTATCTCTTTCCAACTGCCTTAATGGGGGAGTGCTGAAGCAGCCTCAATCTCTCAATGATTTTGATGTCATCAGTCATTGGAGCCTCAACAAGGTGGAGCAGGTTGGACTGAGCCTCAACATCCTGAGCTGGGTGGATGGATGCTCCAGCATTACCTAACACTGTGTCCTTCATCATGAGAGGAGACTTTCTTTGTGGGCAGAAGGTCTCCTTTGTCCTTATCTAAGAGAAGCATGCATGCTGATGAAGCTGTGCTGGCTATTGGCTCCCATATATTAGGGCAGAGTCGAGCTCAGCAGTCACTCCAGAGAAACTAGAGGCTTCAGCATAAAGGTATTGCTCCTTCTTCAGGACTTTAGCAAACATGCAGTTGATGTTTTCATGGCGATCGTCATTAAGGGCATTGAGTCTAGCGACCATTTGCATTGATGCTGAAAGAAATGCAATGGCAACATCTTAATGAAACAAATAACCATGAGGCGAACTGATGTAGCTTCATTCAAGGTCAACATGCTTCATCATAGCTTCATCTTATGCCTTTCATCATAGTTTTGTTTCAACAAGAGATCTAACTGTGAATTTACAATATAAATACAACTAAGAACTAGACACAAATGCAAATCCTTCAACACAAACAACTAGTCAATCCTGACTGTCTGTCTCTTGTTTGTCTGTTCAGCAAAATCCTCTGTACTAATCTTTTTCTGTTAAAATAATAAAATTAAAAATACATGTGACTTACCAGGATGGAAATCACTCTCCATGTTTTCCTTTCTAAAAGGTATAGGTATTGTTGATGTTTCTTCAAATGAATGCAACATGAGTTTTCTTTCTCAATGTGCAGGTGAACACTGATCAGAGATGAAACTGTGAGGCCCAAACGCACTGAAAGCGTCTGATGCGTGCGTTTTGAAGTACACCTATTGTTTTAAATGGCCGAACGCGTACCAAAAGCGTTATGAGGCGCGTCAAACTGCCTTGACGCCCCTACTCCGACCTTGTTTTGATTTTGGAGCATCAAATGAGGACCCAGCGACCAAAGCTGTTTTTTTCTGCAGCCACAGTACCTGTTTGGAGAATACTCTGGTACAGTAGGTGGCGTAGTCCGCCAGTAAAACCAAAGAAGAAGAAGTGATGCGGGGAACTGACATCAGAGCTTGATCAAACAAAAAAAAACGAACATTAGCCAGCCGACTTGAGGAGCAGCCAAAGCATGGACGAGAAGACGCTCATCGGCTCATAGGCTATACAATGTAGGCCTATCTAATTCGTTCTATCGTTTTCATTCATTCATTTAGTTAGCCTACTGACTGTTTACTGTGGCAACAGGTGACAGCTGACGTTAGCTCCGTTAGCTTAGCTTAAAACTTTATGAACAATACAATTGTAATTCTGCAATGCTAATTGAAAACAACTACCGCTGCCAAAAGCTGTACTACTATAGATCTTAACCGTTGCGTTGTCACATGTCAGATACTAAAAATAAGAAAAATAAAAGCTTAGACCCTTGGTAGTTATGTTAGCATAACAGACCCACCCCGTATCATCTATCATGAACGTTTACTGACATCTACTGGTCATAAAACTTAACTTGCTACATAAACCTAACAACAGCAATTAATTAACATAGCATAGAGTTATGATTAGCTGTGCTTTATGTGACTTTCACCCACCTGGAAGAAAAAATAAAAGATGAAATGAGATGGCTGGTCCCCAGTGGCTTTACCGGTGTTCTACTGCCAACCAACTGACAAAAGCAGCAGCACGCACCCAACTGTTGCCCTCCTGTCTTATGTAACGTAACGTTATAGGCTACTCAAATAGAAATGTATAGAAAAAATACTGCTGGTTCTGTGGTGTTGGCATTTCAAATCTGATGCCTGCAGTGCGCCATAGGAGCATCAATTGAGGCGCGTCAATTATCGCTTTCAGTGCGTTTGGGCCTTGAGTCTGAGTCTGTGTTCAGGTCAATCTGTCTTTATGACACTGACATTCTAAATTCTATGAACTCTGCTGCATTCTGTCCAGCTGCAGTATGATTCATCAGATGAAGCTCAGGCTCCAGTAAACTTTGATGACAGAGATGTCTTGCTTCGTACATGGTTTATAAACTACACATGATTAAAAAACACATAACTGAATATTTGGAATTTGTATTAAGATACCGTATTTTTTATGCACAAAACATCTATTTAATTGCCAATTCCTATTGCACTTTCACTGTTTTAAGCCACAAGTTAGCTCACTCTAATCTTACTACTACAACTATTACTACTATATATTACTATTACCTATTACTACCACCAGTTACACCATAACTACCTTATGAATCTCTCATAATTAAAAAATTGTTAACCCTTAATTCCCGGACTTCTTGTTTTGTTACCCTGTAACTACAGCATTGTTATTTTATTAGTACCCCATAATTACAAACTAGTTACACCGTAATCAGCAGGCTGTAAAATAAAGTGTTACCAACTTTAATTGTACATAACTTTCAAAGGCAGTGCTTTACAAAGAATAAAACAAGAAAAATATATATAGCAAATGCAAACAAAGCAGAAAGAAAATAACCATATAGGACTACAAACAAGTAAAAAAAAGTTGCAAAATCATAATGATACCGTTAAACGCAATTTGTGTCTTACGTAAAAGAAGTTTAGGAGCCCGGATTGGAAATGCTCAATCACCTTTTGCCTATACACTTGGGAACAGTCAAGAGAGCTTTGTCTGTAGATCCAAGACTCCGCTTTTGTACATAAGAGTTCCATTATATAAGCTTGTTACAGGCCCATTAAAACATACATGTACTTTTAGCATGTGGGGACCCATCAGAAACAGGCCCCTGACCTGTGGTTAAAGAAACGCTGCCTATAAGTGTCAAGCGCTTTCATTTAACTTTCATAGTTGTCATGCTCATGTCACAAACTTGGCATGAGCGCAACGCTGTATCTAGACTCCAGGTTACAAATTCAATTTCAGTCCAGCGTACCTTTGTGCCTTTTCAGATGCAATTATTCATGAGGGCTAGATCAGTGCCACCAAGAATAGCACCATCTGTCAGTTTTGTCAAAGTAAACAACATCAAGTAAAAGTGCTGATTGAAGGTTATTCTGGGAATATGACAGGGCATTCAGGTGGTAGCCGGAAGCGTTGCCTGAGGGTACAAACCTATTTCTAGGGGGCGTTTCACAGATCATCATTGTCCTACAGGAACCTTGTATCTCCGAACAGTCTGCTTTGCAGAGACAAAGGAAAAGCTGGTTGATTTTCCAACTGACACACATGTATAAGACACATTTCATGAGCTTGGAATTATGTACTGTATATGTACTGTATAATCTGACTTTTTTTAAAATCAAAATTGAGTTATCGACATATTCATGATCTTTGAATGATACTTTATGCTTGTGTGGTGTCGCCTAATCAATGGTTTGGCTTTGTACTATAATCATGAGACGCTACTGTTGGAAGACAACAACAGCTGTCAGTTATGGTAGAAAAACAAAAAAATGATAGGATGGGAAATATGAGTTTTCTGCAGAACACTGGCAACGCAGGCGTGAGAAACTGTTTTTAGAATGGGTCAAAAGTGAAAGAATGAGTTACCATTGGTCCTTTTAATGGCACTGAAAAGACTTGGCAGTGTAAAGCCATTTCCAAGGAGAAACCTAGTGATGAAAACTGACTTGAATGTGCTAAACCTGAAAGTTTGCAAAGAACAAAATAACAGGGACTAGGGACTGGTGGTCTGTAACACTTTCACTTGTAGGTTGAAGACGCTATGATGCTTTAGGCGGACTCTTTCATCTGATTATATCAATGGAAAAGAAGGACTATTACATCCACCCACACCCAGGATAATAAGAAAAAAAATAAGAAAAAGAACAAGAAGAACATGAACAATATAAATAACGTGTGGAATCTGATCAAAATGTCTCAGAGTCAGTTCAGATTAAGGTCTTCTCATAGACAACCAATGTAGTATTGATCAATTCTACAATCAATATGCAATGAATCAAACTGCATCATATCCATCATATCAGAGGTGAACAACCAGATCTGATTGCTAATGAAAGGCCAATATCAGGAAACCAATATATTGGACTGGACCTAATGTACATCATAAGAAACTATAGGCACAACAGTAAAGAATACTGAAACTTTTTCCCCTCTATCCTCTTTTTTTTTACTCAATATTTCAATTTCTGAATTCCTGCCATGACTGCTGAAGAGAGCAAATATTGCCAAAGCAGTTTTACAAAGTGAAAAATTTCAAAATGAACAAACCAGCAACAGTTCAAATGTTCTCACCTGCGTTGTGATAATTTTGTGATTATATAAAATTGAAAATGTGTATTAATTACCGTTTCTCCTTCACACACACACACACACACACACACACACACACACACACACACAAACACACACATAGTTGACTGTTCATGTCTGAAGGTCAATTTTTTCAGTTTCAATATTAATTGAATTAAAATAAAAATAATCAATATTGCCAAAGCAGGTTTCTGTTTGCCTCTTCCTTCTCTTCTACTGGCAGAAAAGTTTGTGTGTGTGTGTGTGTGTGTGTGTGTGTGTGTGTGTGTGTGTGTGTGTGTATGTATGTGTGTGAGCAGCTCTAACCTGGACAGACTTGTGGTCTCAGCATTTCAAAATGAACTGGCCTGAAATAAATCTAACCTTCAACACTCACATTCAGCTATGCCGCTGACTGTGTGTGTGTGTGTGTGTGTGTGTGTGTGTGTGTGTCTTTTGAGCAGTTAGATGTAACCATGGAAGAGCAACAGAGGTAGGTTTAACACCCAGTTATGTGTCAAACTTGTAACTTTCAGACTAGATTGGAACCACCAGATCAGCTCCATTTTATTTATTATTCTCAGACTTGTGTGTATGTGTGTGTGTGTGTGTGTGTGTGTGTGTGTGTGTGTGTGTGTGTTGTCGTGTCGCTAGTAACAGAGAAAGCAAGAGAAGTGTTGCACCCAGTGCTGGGAATGTCCAGATACATGGAGATCCTGGGTATCATCATCCAGAAAATCAATAAATATGAGCAATATAATGCATGCGCCTAGTAGATTAGTCAACTGCTTTTCCCCACTGTAATTCTGATCATATGATTTCTGCTTGTAGAATATTACGTTTAGAACACTGGGCCTGTTTTCACAGAGATTCTCAAAGTAAGATACCTGATCTATTCTTCTTGGTGATCTTCCTTATTCCATTTCAAAAAGAAAACTGTTCACAGACTTACCCTAGTTCTTTAAGAAGCTCTATGAATATTGCCCTTTTTTACTTTTTATGCCACTGTGAATTTTACAAGTAGACAGATAAGATTAAGCTTGTGCAGTGAATCTGTCAGTTCAATGATATTTTTTCTCATGAAATCACTAGCACCTTTTGGGCTATGCACTGATGTGCATGGGTACACACACACACACACACACACACACACACACACACACCACATACACACACACACGCACGCACACACACGCACACACACACACACACACACACACACACACACACGCATTACTTTTTATCTGCAAGTATATATGAGAGAGAAAGAGAGGAATATAGGCTACTTGAAATGTACAAAACTTAAATTTTTTCCAGCTGGTAGACGGGATCAACATCCTAACATTTCCAAGTTGTGCATCGTGGTCGGTACGTCCCTCTTCAAACGAGTCAAACGTATGGTCCTCTCTGATTGGTTTCTTAAATTTGGGGTATATACAGCGGGCAATTGACCTCCGAGGTTCCACCCAAACTCAGGTTCAGGAAATATTCTTTCTATGGCCTTAGCAACTGGCACAATCAAAATAAATCACAATAATTTTAATATCAAACACAGACATTTGGGCATCTCTAACTGTTACACGTTTGATATAAAATTACTGCAGCGACCATAAGTTGCGAAGGCATCAACTTCATTTGAGATCACGGATTTGAACCACCTTTCATGTTTTAGCAAGAGCAAAATAATTTTATGTAACAGTTTAACGATCGCAGATCGCAAGTGGCCCCTGGATTCCGGCTTGGAGGCGCCCTCCGGTTGACATTGCCCCAGATAGGGACCCTCCCGCTGTGGTCTGTCTCTCCGGTAGGCTGGATTAACTCTTTCTCCAGGGTGGCTTCGGCACATTGTCATGCTATACCATCATGCGGGGCAAGGTAGGGGCAGCGTGTCCTAGAGCTTTCTTCAATTCTTCAGGCGCCGCTTGGAGGAATTCGTCCATAACCACCCAGTCAACGATGCAGGCTGCGGTGACTTTCCCCAGCTGGAGCCAGCGATCAGCTATCCATTGGAATTGGACCATCTGTTGGACCATCATTGGGTTTCTCAGTGTGTAGTTCCAGGTGTGGAACTGTTGCGCTGCTGTCGCTGGGGACATACCCACCCCAGGATTTTGGCCTTCAGACATAGATGCCTGGCCTCACCTACAAATAAATATTTGCACAAAATAATGAGATCTACATATGTATAACCATGACAGGTGCAAAGAGGCTTTATTTTTTTGACCAGCGCTTTAAGGCAGCTTTCCACACGGTTAGTGAATAGCATGGCTTTGTGATTTGGTGATATAGTGCACTCTTCCCTGTTCATACCTTTACTGAATCTGGGCCTGTTTTCCCTAAATGCCCTTCTTTCTTTATTTACATATGCCCATTCACCAGCAAATGTCTTCCTCCAACATGCAGAGGGTTTGATGAGAGAGTTCATTATCAGTCTCTAAGTATTTCTCAGTGGGCTTCTTCAGTCTCCCGGAGCCTTCCAAGTGTGTGTGTGTGTGTGTGTGTGTGTGTGTGTGTGTGTAGCAACTGTCCCTCCCCTCCCTGACTGAACATCAAACTGTTTGGTAAGCCTACAGGTGTTTTTCAACCAGAAAAGATTTCTCAATGCTTTGTAGTGGGCAAGATTTTACCTTTATCCCCACTTTAACCAGAGCTTTAAAAAACCAACTGCATCGTAAGAAAAAAGAGAAAAAACAGGGAGGGAGAGGAAGAAAGAGTTAGAGGGATGGAAGGGAGGGCATACCGTGATGTGATGAATCAGTTTTCTTTTTTTAAGGGATTCATTTTTCAGGGATTTCAGCTTTTTTGGACATGCAACTCCTGTTCCCTTCAAATGGAAGATTACTATGGCTAGATTGATATATGGGGCCAATATTGATATTTTATTAACAATCTGATCTGGTCCAGTCAGTGTGGTCCACCTCTGATATGATGGATATGATGCAGTTTGATTGATTACATATGGTACACTGGTTGTCTATGCACCCGAATAAGTTCACATTTTTAGTAAAAGTCCAATATCGACCCCATCAATAAGTCTAAACCTAGTTGGAATGCCAAAATTGTTATCAGTTATTGTAATTCAACATTGAACACAGACAAGGCTTTCTCCTGGTTTTTGTTTGGCTGTGATCTTCTGCCGGATGTTTGGATCTCTCATGCTCCTTTGAATTTTACTTTCCTAATGATGCAAACGGCTCAATACTTTTCAATTAGTGTACATATGTATGTGTGTGTGTGTGTGTGTGCCATCTATGTGTGTGTGCCATCGATTAAATATGCTTAACAGTGATGATCAATGTGTCAGAGAGCTTGCTAGAGCTTCTCTGTTCCTGGACCTACAGAGGCACCAGGTCCCCCTGGCACGTGAGTCGGATCCTAGTTTCCTGGGCTTCAAGAGGAAACCCAGTGGAAAGCTGGACAGTCGCTCCCCTGGCTTCGGTGTGGTCGGACTGGCCCGACTCGAACGACCTATGTGGCTGGGCAAAAGTTACTCTGGAGTGGGTAGGGTCTAACTCCGAGGCAGTGAATGTCTCGGAGGAGGTTATATCTGACCCCAGTATCTCTGTGAGAGCAACTGTGAATGTCGGTGGAACAGAACATCAACTCCCAGTAACAAATGCCCGAGGTCACCTCTTGAGGCGCAACAACAGAGACAACGGCAATGCTGGACTGAGCTGAAACTTCAAGGGAAGCTAGCATGTCTCCCTGTTGCAGATCACTCTGTCTCCCACACAGTGTTCAAAAGTGTAGCTATAGATGAGAGCATTGTCATCTTCACTATAAAAGCAAGATTACAGGTTTTACCAACTAAGCTTAATCTTTCCATCTGGCTTCCTGACAGTCATGCTCCTCACTGTAAACACCATGGTCACGACCAGATAGCTGAAACCATGTCCCACATCTTAAATGGTTGCCATGTATACAGGGGGCTTTACATATGTAGGCACGACAGAATAGTGGATCTGATATCAAAAGATATCACATCTATTTTCAGGTCTTCTATAATGCTTTATAAGCATTCTACTGTGAAGCCGAGCATGTTCAGTCTGTGTAGTGAGGATTCAGAAGTGTTCTCTAATATTACAGCTAACACCCCCGATGTTGTTGTTGTCAATGAAAATCTTAGAGAGGTGTTCGTTCTAGAGGTTGGCTGTACTTTTGACTACAGCCTAGAGGAAGCCTTTCTAACCAAGATGCTGAAATATCAACAGCTGGAGCAGACCATTTCACAGCTGGGCTACAAGTGTAAACTTTTAGTTTTCATATTTGGCAGCCTAGGTCATGTGCACAAGCTAGTTGTGAGGGGCCTTCAGATGGCTGGTCTCCCTAAGAGAAGGGCCAAGCAGTTAGCAAGGTATTGTTCAGTATCTGCTATCACTGGTAGCCGCTCAATATGGAGAAGGCGTTGCTTTTTATACCCGTGAAGTGGATACTGTTTGTTATCTTTCGACCTGCCACTGTTTTCATCCTGTGTGTATGCAACAATGTGGTTGCCAATTAGGCACTTATGTAACTGACTGACTCAATATCTGACTGCATTAATAGTGTTTATGTCCTTTGTATGCTTGTATTTATGTGGACATAAATAAATCTTTCATCTGTGTGTGTGTGTGTGTGTGTGTGTGTGTGTGTATGTGTGGTAATTTTAGTAGACTAAGAAAATGAACCCTGCAGCAAGCCTTGTGGGTTGCTGATAAGTGATCAATATATATATATTTTTTTAAACATATGGAAATATGGAAACATCCCTGTTTCAGTCATTAGCTTGTTATGGGATTTCAGCACTAGGTGTGTGTGTATGTGTGCGTATCCATTGCTTTTCCACTATTTTTGGGGGGTTACTAGTGTACAAGAATAAAACTCCCTTTGTGTGCGTGTCGATGCGCATGCGTGCGTGTGTATGTGTGTGTGCGCGCGAGCACCTGTGTCAGTTTCCACACTGCCCAGTAGGTGGGACTTGGAGCTTGGAGGATGGAGTCTCTCGCTCTCTCTCTTTCCTCTCCATCTACGTCTCTTTACCATTCCCACAGTCTCGCAGCAGCAGCAGCAGCAGCAGCAACAGCGCTAGAGAGAGAGAGAGAGAGAGAGAGAGAGAGAGAGAGAGAGAGAGAGAGAGAGAGAGAGAGAGGGAGAGATGGAGGGATGACATAAAACGTTGCAGAGAGGAGGAGAAGAAGAAGAAGAGAGAGAACGGGACTGCACTCGCTCAAAACCCTCCATGTCATTCAACGGGAATATTTCGGGATTTTCCTTCTTTTCTTTCCCCTCCGTCGTTTTTTTTTTTCGGGCTTTAAACGAGCAGAACAACCGTGACTGGCATCATCAAAATCTTTGACATAACCACACACACACACACGCACACACACGCACACACACACACACACACACACACACACACACACATAGAGAGAGAAAGGTTATTATTCTAACATGTGGACCCGATCCAAAAAATAAAGTAAAACATTGGTTATGCACACACACACCCACACACACACACATGCATGTACATCCCACACACACGCACACGCACATACACATGCGCGCGCGCGGATCGGACCTTGAAAAATAGGATTTGACTCTTTTTTTTTTGTTTTTTTTGGGCTCCTGCTCTGCAAACTTGCTGAGGAGAAATCTGGGGACTTGACTCGCGAAAGCATGGATGTATTGGGTGTCTTTGGCGTCCGTCCTCCCAGGATATGGTGCTGGTGGAGGCTTTTATTTCTCCTCAGTGTTTTCCACAACTACCTGAGCTCCATGCTGGACTGTCCGCCTACCTGTACCTGCTCCCCTAGCGACATCTACTGCAATAAGTCCGACAACGGCAAATTCTTCCCCCTCCTGTCCTTCCAAGGCACCGGGAGCACGGGGAATAGCACCGGGAGCATCGAGGACCTTTTCCAGAACATCACCTCCATGTAAGTGGCTGCTGGTTGGTGGAGATCAGAGCTGTGGCTGTATGTGTGTGTTCAGTCTCATTGTTTTATTTGCAGAATCGAGTTTCAGTCACCTTTTTTTTAGAATGAGAAAAACCTTGATGAGATAAATTCATACACCATAGGAAGTAGTGTGAAACTGATGGAAGTTATGTGAGGAGAGGGCATTCTGGTGGGGAAAAAAAACATAAATTAATGCTGTTCTAAAAGATTTTTCTTTACAGTATATTGGTGGTTGTTTGCCTTATGTTGATCACCAACTGGATGCCCATAGTTTACCCTCCTTTTTATTTACCACTACCTATTACTGTCTATATTTACATCTATATATATCTGTCCTGGTCAGCCTGTCCCACATGTCCTGACTGGTGACACTGCCTGATCCAGCCTTATTATCTTGCTAAAGCTCCAGCATGGAAATAAGCCTGCAGAAATGAGCCAATACAGTTCTCTGAGACCATAAAACCAGTGATGTGCTGGGAAATAAAAAGGAGGGTAAACTATGACCTCCAGTCGGTGACCATCATCAGACAAACAACCACCAATATGAGCAAAGAAAATAATTAATTTATGCTGCTCCCCCCCCCCCACCCATTAAAGTCCCAATCTTTACATCCGTTTGATACTAGTTACTATGATGTTTCCACTACATCTCTCATTATAAGCGGGCCTGTCTTGGTCAGGCTGCCTACAAGTGGCATTGAACAAAATTGCCTGGAAAGCTCTTGAAAGCTCCAGTTTTCCTTTGTGTAAATTGATCCGTAAGTATAGTCTTAAAGATCTGGTTGGGTCTGGAAGTATAGGCCGTTTGTCCATGAATGACCCATTGGAAGATGATTTTGTCATCGTTTTCGAGAGACCAGGGTTCGAACGAGTGCAGCAGAAAAGCATTCCCTCAGATGTTCCCTGCATATCGTCATGTCTTTCTCTTTTGTCCTTTGATGATAGAGAACAGCCCGGGCCTGAGAGGTAATAAGCCTAAAATATCTCTTTCATTGGATGATAAAAACCAGTCATGACTCAGTCCCTCATAAGCCCAAATCTCTCTAAATGTCACTTTCCCTGGGATGAACCGTCAACCAGAGTCATCCAAATATCTGTAAAAAAAAACTGGTATTCCCTTGAAAGGCAGTGAATACAGAAGCACTTCTGAAACCCGTCATAGACCCAAATCTCTTTAAATATCCTATTTTCTTTGGAAGACCAGATTGAGAACCCTATAGGCTGAATTTCTCTCTAAAAATCACCTTTTCCTTAGATGAGAAGAACACATAAAGCCCTAAAAACCTAAATATCTTACTGGGTTAGATGTTTTTTTGTGGGTTAAATGGGACGGAAGACCTTTTGTGTGAAGATGGTTCTACGTTCAAACCCCTATAAAGTCGTTCATATCTACCTCACATGTTGAACAAATCCCTCTCTTGCTCTCTCTCTCGCTCTCCCCCTCTCTCTCTCTCTTTCTGTGTGTGTGTGTGTGTGGACTTGTGTAGTATATCCCTCATCACCTGGCTCACGCATTCAGCATTCACAAAAAGACGCTGTGTCAGAGCTGAAATCACAGTAAATAACACCAGATAATACGCATTCCAGTCATACATCATTGAAACGGCCAGCATAGGCTTGCGCTGGATACTTTATGATATAGATTTCCATATTTCTTTCATATTAATAAAAGCCACTCCAGGCAAGGGGAAGAGTTTAAAAATGAGATATCCTCCCCTTTGAAAAGCAGAGACTTCTCCTCTGACAAAGTGCTTGATAACACTACATGGAAGCAAGTCGTGATACATTTAAATGATAAAAAATAGATAATAAATAGAAGTCCTTGGCTGACAAAATGACAACACTTTTACAGGCTGATTTATCAATATTTTAGAGTGATTGAACAATAAACTTGAGCAATTATTTGTTTTTTGTCATTTTATTCATTTTCCACTGTGGATATACGACGTTTTGACATATTGTAGAAGTCTTTCTGTAATACTGTGGGAAGGGAAATAGAAGGCAGTGGTGAAAGTGGTGGAGGCAAGTAATAATTTGTCCAAATGGGGACAACATGCCCATTGAGTCATAAACCTTACTGTATATCGTCCTTGTTAAAACAGTGGAATCTAAAGTCATCTCCGCTCCAGTCTCCTCCTCATAGCCACATGGGGAAATCCCCATCTAGACAGGCTAAGCTGTTAAAGCACATAACATAATTCAGTCTAAAGCCTATTTGCGTGGGACCTACGTTACCTGGGGAGTTAAAATATTAGTTAAAATTCATGCGCACATTTTTTTCTGCCATATTTCGGTGATAATCAGTGGTAATTTCGCTTCTTCAGAAAGTAAGGAATTGTAAAATTTTGACCATAAACAACTGGACAGGTGATCTCTGGGAAGTGCAGTGCAGAAACAACACAGAATCAGAATCCTTTTATTGGCCAAGTATATTTGCATATACAAGGAATTTAGCTTAGTGGTTTGCTTGTGTACTTTGTTATAAGACAGAAAGAATAAAACACAATATAAACCAATAAAAACAGTGTATAAAAAAACAGTATATATATAAAACAGTATATAAAAAAAACAAGCATAAGAAAAAGATAAGATCAGAATCAAATACAGAATATAGATATTGCACTGTAAGTAATTGCACTGTTTGAATATTGCACTATGTTGGATAAAATAAATAAATTAAAAACCTCTAACAGTACTCCACTGGATTGCATGGAGCCAATGGAAATTGGTATTCTGACAGCAAAATATAAATTCCCAATGGCTGGAGCTAATTGGAAATCATGGCCATATTGTATCATAATAAAATCTGTCTGATTGCTAATGTTAGGCAGAGTCTAGGCATGTGTATGGATCTCAGAGAAGTCAGTCCACTTCACTGTGCTTTAGTGGAAAGTAAAAAACAATGTCGCCAAGGTGTTGAGATAAAAGATCAGAAGTTTTACATGAAATCCCTTTCACCACCTTGTATCAGTATGCGTGTGTGTGTGTGTCCTTATGCCTTTGCTATCCAATGATATTTCACCCTGCACTAAAAGACTGTAGTCCATCAGACCCTTGTTGTGGAATTGGCTGCCCCTGTATCCCCCGCTGTCTGATCCGTGTAGCGTGTTATTTAGCCAGCAAAACTCACATACACACACACACACGCACGCACGCACGCACACACACACACACACACACACACACACTTTCTCTCAGCTTTCAATCCCCTGCTGTGCTCTGCATTTCAACAGGACCAGCGGTCTAAAGTGTGACTTTTTAGATCTGAGCACGTCATTGCTTTTTCTTGACAAGCAAAATCCACACGCCATCTGATTTTTTTTAGCCTTGTTCAGAGAGCCATGAGAAGACCGGATCTGTGCTGTGAAGGGATAAAACCAGATTGTCTCTCCTCGTGCAAATTCGACCTTGTTGGTATTCAAGGTAAAATGAAAGAGATCCGCGTTCCTGCACGCAGAAAAAGCCAGGACGCTTGGCATTGGTGCGTCATGAAAACAAAATGTTTTGGTTTATCCTGTTTCAGTTTTTATGTTAGAGATTTCTCACAAAGCTTGAAAATAACTTACTACAGTTCCAAATGTGTTTGTAAGGGGGCGTCTAGTGTGACAGCTGCTTGCCATCAGAGATGTATAGTGGGAAATAAAAACGGAGGGTAAACTATGACCTCCAGTCGGTGATCATCATAAGACAAAAATCAATAATACATTCAGAAAAGCATTCATCTAAACTTTTCCCCCTTAAACAACTCTATCCTCATTTAATGTACATCACTTTGGTACGACTTCCTACCACTCACCTACAAAAGTGAATAAACTCTATTCTTGAGTTAAGGTAGGTTTGCCCTCCACTGCGTCCCTGCTTGGCCCAGTTCATATGGGTCTACTTTTATTTCAGTGCTAATAAGGTTAATAGGCGTATAGGGATCCTATCTATCCCAGTGGAAATTCTGCTGATAGGAATCAAGACATTTAAAACGCAGACAATATTTATTAGAGTTGAACAATTAATAGAAAAAAAACCCAACAAAAAACAAAGAGAGGAGTGTCCAAAATGGATAAGGAAAAGATGTTTTCGAGCTCCAGGTAACCTTTCGTCCATGAATCAAGTACAATATTGGTGAAAACCTTTCATCAGACTCAAACTCAGTAACTTTAAACTCTTTAATCTCAGAATTCTGACTTTAAACTCAGAACTCAAATACATTTTTCACATGTGGCCCTAATCCTCTTCCGTAGTTCTTTCAATTTTGTAATCCGATCACTGTGATCGATCGCATGTAATCAGTTACTCCCCAACCCTGCCCATGTATCATCATCTTGAGGTCCTAAACAGGCCAATGCTAACTAGTCCATTGTTTAGATGTTACTCATTCTACATGCAGAAAAAGGACAGTTCTTCAAGGGTTCTTTCCCTCTGGATTATGGTTCTACATAGAGACGCAATAAGCCAATAGAGCCCTGTTAGAGGACCCCTAATTTAGTCCACATTAGGGCCACGGACCCCCATTTGATGAGATTTAGTCTCTCGGACCCAAATCTGAGAATATTTTCATTGTTAGATATGATTTTGTCCAGAATTCCATGACTATCTGTATTGTAGGTAGAGAGATAACAGTGAAACTATGATCAAAATAGTCATTCTTCTACATTCTCTAATTGTGTTCTTGTAAATGAAACAATGGTGAAGTGTAACATTTCATCTATTTGCTGTGGACCCCGTGGAATCCCCGCAAGGACCCCTGGCAGACCCGGGACACCAAATGTCTATGTAGAACCATTTCAGCATGGTGCTATAGAGAACCTTTCCCCCCCAAAAGGGTCTATGTAGAGTAATTGGAGCCTTTCTAAAATGGCTCTGTACAACATCAGAAAGGGTTCTGCTATGACAAGCGTAAAGATCCAGAAAGTGTCTATTTCACTCACAGTAGGGCCGGACACACACCAGCTAGTCTATATGAAGACGTAAAAAGTTTAATGCGCTGACAGGTTCTCAACGCGCTCGTCAAGTTTTTTGAACAGCAAAGTCGCTGTAAAAATAGAGAGTGGTGTATTTTTCCCATTGTAAGGTCTTCTTGCTTTCTGTTGGCTAGATTAGAAGCCGAAATTTACTCCTCCTCATCCTCCTCACCGATAGAGTTTGAAGCCTTTCAGCTCGCAGCACTCAACACATCACGGTGCATTAGGATCACATGCTTTTCATGGCACGGCGACGAATGGAAAAATAAAATGGCAGAAAAACAGTCACAGGAGCCATAACCGCACAATAGCTGTAAAGAAAAGAGGATCAGATTGTCGATACTTCTTTATAACCAAAAAACAGAGAGAGAGAGAGAGAGAGAGAGAGAGAGAGAGAGAGAGAGAGAGACAGAGAGATCTTAGATGTGATAGACGCTGATTATTTTGTGGGAACAAAAAGCTCAATTCATTATTGATCCTTTTTTTTTGCAGAGAATTTGCTCAGAGAAGAAGACAGTGAAGAAGCTGCCGCGGCAGAGAGGGAGCCTCACTCCCGTTTCCACCCACCACTGTGTGGGAGAGTGCAACACAGGGCCATTTCTGCACTGTTTGGTTGTTTTTTTCCCCAACCCAGTCTCATAAAATTTCATGAAACGAACACAAACCCTGATACGCAGATTACGCGTTGGACATGACGTCTGTGAATATTACGTTCCTTCACCGCAAACTGCATTATGTGACAGTAGCACGAATTGGACACGGCATTTTTTGTTGTGCGTCATGTGAAAAGGTTAGCTAATGGTTAAGTTTAGGGTTAGGGTTAGAGATCTTTGGTTAGATCTTTGGTTAAAGGCATGCTGAGCAGGATTTTCCCCCTTGAAATAGCGTAAACTCATCCAAAAATGATCCTACTCAATCATTACTTCTGGCCCATTGGTAGTGTGTGACAGTGTGTGTGTCTGCAGAGAGCTTGCTGCCTTCTGCCTGGATTTTCTTATTTCTGAATGTTCGGGACGTTTCTGGGCATCAACCTTTTGACAGCAGGTGTGTCCGGCTGCAACCAAAACCACTGCTGAGTCCTTTTACATCTAGGTAGCGGTCCTGAACTCTAAAACAGAGTAACTGGTCAGAGCTAGTGTGTGTCGTGAGCTGGCAGCTAGCTACCATTAGCGTAGCTTCGTAGTAGAAAAGCTGATAGCTAAGCTAACCGGCACCTACCTGTCCAACAGAAAACAGGCCAACTCCGCGTCGCTCTTCATCCTCATCCTCTCCTTCAATACTCTCCAACAGGTGAAAGCCAACAGATTCACTCTCGTTTTGGAATGAGCCTTGTCTGCTTGGTGTTTTTCCTCGCTGTACTTTTTTACTGGTTTTTACCGTTCTGGCAACCGCAGGGAGGAGGGGTCAACTTTGAAAGTTGTGTTTACAAGCCACAAGCAACAACATCTGACTCAGTATGCCTTAAGGTTAGAGTAAGGTTTTGATCATGGTTAAATAAGAAAAACTTCAAAGAAAAACTTTCTTCATGAAATTTCAGCCAATTTTTTAGATGAAGCCCAAACTTCTTTATGGGGGGGGGGGGGGGGGTGATAGGACACTCCAGTCTACCGAAGAGGGTCCTATCCTGTTTAATGAGGGTTAGATCACCCACCTAATTCATTAATTTCATTAGTGTGGCTTTCAGTGGAGACTTTTAGTGTCCTGTGATGGTCTAATTGCTTCTTTCAGAGGCTTTTCCACCCTGACAAGAATACAATTCTTCTCATTTTTTACATGAAAATGGTCAAATTTAACGATATTGAATATCGGCGAAATATATTGGCTATCCGCAGCTTTAATCCAAATACATCAGTATTGGTATACTGCCCTCAAAAACCCATTTAGTCATTGTGTTCAAGAAAAAAAGAGACGCTCTGGGATAGGAAAGCTTCTTTATTTCAGGTCTGGAGAAGGAAAGTGGGAAGAGAGAGGGGAAAGAGAGGAGAGAGACAGAGAAAGAAAGACAGCGGAAAATAGTGTGTGGGAGTGTGTGAATGAGTGAGGGAGGGTGAAAGAGAGAGGGAGGCCAGTGAATCCAAGACGGAACGAAAGAACGAGAGATGACAGATGAGGGATGAGGGGGAGAGTTCGAAAAAGAGAGAAAGAGCGAAGAGTAATGTTTGAAATCAGCACCCCCTAGACGGACAGTTCCCTGTTACTTACACACACACACACACACACACACACACACACACACACACACACACACATTTTTAAACACATAGATTTTTTTTTCTATTTTCCCCATTAGGTTTTGACATTTAACAATCAACATTCTCAGCAATTTGGCCTGGTCCAAGGGTCAATACATTTCCATTTGTCAATATTGCTCTCTATAATTTCCATAAATAGGAGACAAGGTCAGTTTTTTTGTTTATAGTAGGCCTAATAGGTCATAATTGGACATGAAAAGTCTCTGTCAGTGTAGAAGCTGCTGCATCAGATAAGATCTTCTGGTGATTATATTCCTGTTATGTGAAAACCTTGTAATTCCAGTAATTCCAATTTTGGGGGGGATTTCTCATGTTTTACCTGCCTAGAAAGCATTTGATGTACAGTGATGTCAAGGCCGGAGGGGGGCAAGTTCAACCCAGAAGAGCGCAACATTTTCACAATATGATATTATGTGAAAACCTTGTAATTCCATTTTGGGGTGATTTTTCTGCACAGAAAGCCAAGTTCAACCCAGAAGAGCGCAAAATTTTCTCCATACGATATTATGATAGTAAAAATTCATATTAAAACAGCTTTGGAAACTGTTGTGAACTGATAACAGAAAGATATTTAGGTCCTGATTCCACAAAACAATGCAGGTAGCAGTTATGGTGCTTTATTTACACTGGTTTTCAATGCTGGAGCAGGCCGTCATATCTATTCAACATCAAATTGTTCGCTGGGACAGCTTAATCAATGTTTCAAAAAACAAATTCCACGTCCCTTGGGTTCATGAAATTCTTTCAAGACTAATTGGATAAACTCTAAATGCATGCTGGTCAAGCTACAAACAAGGCTGTTTTTCTTAGTTGCTAAAAGGTTGACATTTTAGAGATCGGAGGTATTCACCCAGCAGCTGCAGCGATATCTTACATTCTTTTAATAAGTTCAAGACATACTTCATGATAACTTGTTTCAATATGTGCTTGAAACAAATTGAAAGATCTTAAACTAAGTTTTCTGAAACGTATCACCAGTGCAAAAAATGAGTTAAATACTCCATCCTGCCATTCTGTCCTTGATGTCAATGTGAATAGTAATGTTTAAAAAGCTACATAAACGGTCAAATAATTAAAGCTGAGCATGTTCATAATTCTTGTTTTTTTAATGCTTCGTTGAAGAGTGGTCTGCATTGTAATTAAAGTTATGATATGAAACAAGGTGAGTGTTCAATGTTGTGACCTACCCAGTCACATTGGCTATATTTAAAAAAAAAAAAAAAAAGAAATCTATGTCTCTCTCTCCATTTTGTCCTGAGGCATAAACAGAATGAATGAGCGACTGCGCTTATTCTATGTTAAAATATCCAATAGCATTAGCAGCCATTATGCACCATGTCAATGTGACAACACACATCATGTCATCTACAGGGCTGTGTGTGTGTGTGTGAGTGGGTGGGTGAGTGGGTGTAAAGGATTGGACAATATGGGTCAAGATGGGGGCAAAGGGATAACTTAGAACTTGACATTTAAATTTTTAGTCTGAGTTTTATCATTATAATGGAGAACAAAGATAAAGGAAAAATCCCCAGGAAGCCATAAAAAAAAAAAAATCACATCAGCTCTATAAACTGATAGTTTGGTGAATTACACAATGAATTACAATTTTATCTTAAAGCTAGTAAAATTTCTTGAAATATGCAAAAAATGATCAACCAGCCATTATAGTGAAATAATTTGACATATCCATAAATAAGCCTTGCATACAGACACATTTTCATTCTCACCTTCTAAGTTTGAATGGCATAGTCTAATTTAATATTAACATGCTTGAGACACAGAAGACTCGACAGGCGATATATACGAGTCAGAGACAAATAGATGATAAATAGTGATAAATTATTAGACGTAGGTCACCAAACTATCAGTTTAGAGTCCTGAATGCTCCCTGATGAGATTTATTCTTTAGATATGGCATGCTAATAGCTTTCTGGTGATTTCTACTTGATCTTTACTCTCCATTATTATTAAAAATGACAAAATCAAATTTGGACTCCCTTAGACTAAGGTATGGAGAGTGCCACATCTTGCATATACCCAAATGACACCCATGTTTTTGCAGGGCACAAACCATCATGGCCGCCCTCACTCACTGGAAGTTTCTCTGGTAAAGAGCTAAATGAATGAAAAAAAAAAAAGGCCTTTTATGCCAATACTGTGCCTCTGCCAGCTGACACCTGTTAAAACACAGTCAGACGATCCTCCCAGTATTTATAATAATACACACACACACACACACACACACACACACACACTCACTAACAGTGGGAAAATGTGTTTTTCAAGCCAAGTTTCCATTCATTTCAGCCAGCGAGACAGGTGAAGCACAGACCATTTAAAACAAGACAGAGTGTGACCTCCTTTCATCCTAATGTGGCCGACATAGATGTTTATGAAACACAGCGTGACAGAATGTCAATGGCTGAGAATCAATGCTGCGCTAATGTCGTTATTAAAATGCTGGAGTCAATCATTCTTTGTAAGGTTGCTAATATGAAAATGCAAAATAAGTCAATATTTTGCTCAGTAATGCACTAATGCAGTCTGAGAATATCAATAATTTCCGGTATTATGGATTTCTTATAGGTCAGTATTTACATGGCCAACAACACGCGTTGAGGTGGGTGAGGCTGGGACGATTTTTTTAAATTATATTTAATATCCCCTAAATATGAGCTGTCACACTTTTTTAACCTTCATTTATGCAGGGAAAGACAACTGAGCACTTTGAACTTTGCTAGTTTGCACCAATATTCAATATCTTCACATTTTCAGCCTTTGAAACAACATTTAGACCATCATGGGACACTAAAGCTCTCTACTGAAACCAAGACTAATTCCATTTGGAATGAATTTACAAAAAACACTATTTAGCAGTCCATCAATGTGTTGAAAAAGACATGCTTTGGGTGCTTTTGGGGTTGACTGGTGGAGTGTCCATTGAAACGCAAGATATAAATATCTCTATAGTGAAGCAATCGAGGAGATTTGGGTCATAATTGGAATGATGGAAAAAGATGGTCCAGGTGAAAAATGGCCAGATAAAGACTTTTGCAGTGGATACCTTTGTACCTTTCTTACATTAAACCCAACTGTTCTCATTTCCACAAGCCAAGTGTAGCAAAAACATTTGATTCATTTTGTGTGTGAGTGTGTGCTTGCACACGTTCTAGCCTGCAGGAATGGATAGATGTGCAGCACAGTGGATTTAAGCTGGTGGTTTCTGTATGCTGCAGTATGTGTTGGCGAGGTTGTTATCAGTGTATGTTTGCTCACACGTGTCCCTGACTGCAGAATTGTGTGTGTGCAGTGTGTGTGTGTGTGTGTGTGTGTGTGTGGAGGATGATGTGTGGTTTGTAGTGTTGTTCCAGTATGCTGCATGAGTCTTAATAGTGTGTGTGTGTGTGTGTGCATGTGACTATGTTGTTGCTAACATCTATTGTATTCCCGCCTGCAGAAGTGTGTAGGTTACACTGATGTATGAAGCCTCGCAGTTCATTGCAATGAATCACTTCCGTCTGCAGCCCACACATTATAAGGTCACATACACACACACACACACACACACACACACACACGCACACACAATCTCACACACTACCTCTTTATCAGCACAGAGGCATTGATTATAGTGTGGTACAGTCTGTGCTATCTGTTCAGTGTTAATACTGGTGGATAGTGATAATGTGAAGCATACTGTAAAACCTCCATTAATAGACTAGGACTTTATTTGTTATTTGTTTTTGCTCCACAGGGGAAATATAGATTATTGAGAACATGGTAGGGGGAAATAGCCATCTCCCTTGGTCTGTTTCACAAATCACTTACTGGATATGTGGAGGGAAAGTGCAAACTAGTGCCCCTGCTGGTTGCATTCATTCCTGAGATACCCCCCCCCCCCCCCCCCCCCCCCCCACGTCCATTCATCTTCCCTTTGACAGATGCAAAATAATCTCTTGTGAATAATTAACTGCATTAACTTAACCAGAACAGTCAGTTTTGAATAGCTAAGGCCATAAACTCTAACCTGCAATAAAGCCTGTTGCAATAAAGCTTTGTGAAAACTACATTTCGTCTTTGGCAGCCCGCGAGTAATTATGGAAATTGAATCCCTGTCACCTTTAATTCAATATACTCTATAGTATACTCTTAAATCAGCTTCCCCTGCAGAGGTCAGGCTTTTTCTCACTGAGCTTTGATCACATGATGAGATTTATATGCATAATTACATATGTTGATTTCTGCAAATTTAATCATTTTAATTGATATAGTTACGCTTAACAGAAAACACAATACTACTTCTATTACTGCCTCTGCTACTACTGCTGCTACTACTACTACTCCTACTATTACTAATACTACTGCTACTATTACTAAATAATGCCAGTAATCAAATTAATATGGTGTGAATGTATGAATTACTGTTTTTTTTTTAATGTATTTCTTTAATTTATTGCAGTAATCCTGTTCCAATGAAGTAATCTCAACTGATTTTAAGTTTCAAAAAATCGACAGAGAGCAAGGACATACAGGCAGATACATTCTAGAATGAGTTTGAATCTAAATCGCTGTGGGGTTTTTTAGTCCCAGGGCTGGCTATCTGACATAGATATAGACTATTTTCTTCCTATAAACAGGGAGTAGGCGACTAACACCATGGCTGCCCAGTCCCCAAGAGACTGGCTGGCATAGGCTGACAGAGAATATTAGAGATACTCCCAATAGGGAGGCATAATTTCATCCATGGGCATGCGCAGGCCACTTGGGCTGGCCGCTTTTCGCCATTTCCGCCGGCTTTCCGCCACTGGCATTTTTAAAAGGTTGGTGTTTACAGGGCAATCGTTATGAACGAAGTCCGTTAGCAAGTTTAAGATTCTGAAAAAATGCATTTCAAAAAGTAAAAAAGGGATTGGGATGGCTCATTAGCCACAACCATCATTCCTTGAGGCAGTGAAACAGCCAAACAGCCTGGATGGATCACATGACAATCGCACCTCAGCGTTTTCGAAAAGCCCTTTTTTCCCTGTACACACTACAACATGAAACCGCCGTTTTCAAATGATCCAATTGGGAGAGCGTTTTCGAAAAGCTCCGTTGTCGGTGGTCGAAAACACTGGCTTAGTGTGGATGGAAGGCCAAAATGGAGAAATAAAGATGTGCAAGCAGCTAATTTAGCAAAGCAACTTTTGTTAACATGCAACTACTAGCCACTCCTAATGCTAGCTTCTACTAGAGAGGGTATGTTAGCTAGCGTACAAATCAGATGTGTTTACACCAAGATAGTGATGGTTAGCTAACCAGATAATATGGTTAGCTAGCTAACACACTGACAAAAAAAGCACAGAAATGAACCATGCCTATTCAATTCTGACAGACAATGCAACGATACTGTTTGTCCAAGAGTAACCTCGCGTTTCAAACTAACCGAGGTCTGGAGAAATTCAAGACGAACAGTTGCTTAGACTAGAGCAGAGACGCTGTGGGCTGTCATGCTCACCTGTGTATTATCCTACTAGCTGCTAGTCCCGAACACAACATAGCATTACCCACTTGCTATTTTCGCGTCTTCCTCTGAACTTCGACCAGCATAATGCAGCGTCAGTCCCTTTAGCCTTTACAACAGCTACCTGTTCCACCATTATTGACGTGAGAGGACAGACTACTAAAACTATACATTTCTCTCTCTGGTGTAACGCATCACAGGCTGGCCAGCCAGGTGTGATGAATCAAAGTTTTTACCGTAGCCTGTTGGTAAACCATTACACCCCTGTTTTGGAGCTAAGAAGCTGTAAAGGCTTCATCGACTCAATTTGATGTCGAGAGCATACTTCTGACAAAAACAAAGCAAGTCTCTGAAGCCTACATCCATTTTTAATGTTAGCGTAGCTAAACTAAAAAAACAAAATTGTTTCTACCCGGAGAGAAAAACAAATCAGAGGTGCCGTTTCAATGGTGTGTGTTTTCAAAGCTCTGAGCCAATCGAATGGCTGAGAAGTTCTCCAGACTTCTGCTAGTTTGCGAGATTAGTCCAAGAGCTGAGGACCTCCAATATGGCCGCCCGAGGGTGTGTTACATCACCTGAAAGCCCTCTATAGTTTGACATAGTACTAATGTAACACACACTAAGACAAAAAAACCCTCATTCTCATTCACCATCTCTGGCTCCGTCTCTCGTCTTGCTTAGGGGCACTTCAGCAGTGCAGATGCTTCCCGTTACATGCAGCTTGAAAGTAGGCCTGCCAAGTTGTAGGACGATCTCTCCGGGGGCTTGTGCATGTGTGTATCTGCAAGAAAGTTAATGTGTGTGTGTGTGTGTGTGTGTGTGTGTGTGTGTGTGTTCGCTGCAGAAAGGTCTCTCTCAGGGTGTTCAGAGGGTGCCCACGCTTTCAAAGCGTATGTGTGTTTGTGCATTCAGAGGACGTCTGTGATTTTGCTCATTAGAAAACACCTCACATTTACTCCAGCTCTCTAGTAGCTACAGTCTGTCTGTCTCTGTCTCCAGTATAGCTCTACATAGATAGATAGATAGAGCTTTTGGAGATAGATAGATGCCTATACCCAGCAGCAAGTCTGACAAATCAAAGAAATTGACATTCGCTTTTCAACAATGACACTGATATTAAGCAGTGTTGAATGGTAATTTCTGCTGTTGTGCGCTTTGCCAAATTCTCCAGATTGCGAAGGAAATGGGCCTCCAGCTAACTCAGACAAAATATCACACCCCGCTATTGTAAAGCTCCGAAAGGTATTTTCTGAATGCCTAGTTGGCCATCACACTTCAACAAAATTCTGTCTTTTATCCGAAGCTGTCACGCCTAGTGCTCAGCAGTAAAACACACACACACACACAGAGAAATGGACTCCTCGAGTAGCACTTGTAGTCTGGAGAAAAAGTTGACGTTTTCAATTCAATTCAAAGTTGCTGGCTGATTCGACTCCACTTAGAGTCCAGATCGTGTTTCTCATGGGCCGGCGCTGTCACGCGTCGCCGTCTGCTGCCAAATCCCAGACAAATGGATTGTCTAACTCATGTAGAAATGCTTTTATTCAAAGTCACACCTGGCTGTCGAGTAGAAAATCACAGAAAAAATGGACCCCTGACTCATGCATACAAACATGCTTGAGCTATGTGTGTGTGTGTGTGTGTGTGTGTGTGTATGTGTATGAGAGAGAGAGAGAGAGAGACAGAGAGCGAAAGAGAGAGAGAGAGAGCTCTATCAGATATTTGCGGGCACCATTCAAACATGGAGCCGGTTTAGAAATCCCATGTTTTACCACGTCTTTTTGCATTAGAGGTTAGACTGATATAACAGGCCTTTTTATTAAAAATCAGATGTGGTCCAGTCAGTGTGGTCCACCTCTGATATGATGGGGGTTCCTCCCTGATCACAGCTAGTCAATATGTTTTATTAGTATTATTTTAATATCAGATGTCTGAGCAGAGAAATCATCCCAGTGTGGTGTGGAGGATTTTACTCAACAGTCTGTAAAACCTGCAGTGAAACCTGCCTCACTCTGCCTTAAGAAGCCGCTAACACACCTACAACTATTTCATTAGTCTGGCTTTCAGTGGAGAGTTTTAGTGTCCCATGATGACCTAAGGGTGTGATCACACCTACAGTTTGTTTTCTTTGGTCATCCTGCCAGGTTAGAGATTTTGGAGGTGGCAGGGGTTAAGGAGTCAAAACCAATCTGGTTCCAGTCTGATTGGTGGTGCATGATGGGCTTGTCTGTGCTCTTCTTCTGTGGTGTTCATACCAGTTAAGAACACATAAAGAAATAGCTGAATATGAGCATCAGTCCAGACTTCATGTTGTTTTGCTAGTCTTTGGGGAAAAAAAAATATGATTACTAAACAATATCCAGAGAAATTCATTTGCCACAGTGTTCATGGCTTTACAAGCAAAAGATTTTCTCTGAGTCTCATTTCTCCAGTATGAAGACGCTTTGGAAGAGCGCCTAGAGGTCTAACTGATCAACTAGTCTTCAGTGGAACCGCTAATACACACACGCACACGCACATGCACACACACACACACACACACACACACACACACACAGTGTCCTTGAAAGACCCTTTTCCTCAACAGAAGAAATGAGGCTGGAAATCTCGCTGCAATTGCTAGCCTCTGATTGCCAACACATCATCTTAGGAGTGACTGTGTGTGTGTGTGAGTGTGTGTGTGTGTGTGTGTGTGTGTGTGTGTGCGTGTGTTTTGGTTGCAGTCTAATCACAGCGAACAGAGAAGGCAATTTGTTCAGCCACAGCCCCTGTTGTGTTGATAAGCCAGTCACACAAACCACTGTCTGCCACCAACTCTCTCTCTCTCTCTCTCTCTCTCTCTCTCTCTCTCTCTCTCTCTCTCTCTCCCTCTATGTCTCTGTCTGGCTCCGGGCCCACCTTCGTTTCCTCTGTGTTTAGATCCAGGCCAAACCTGGCTGCAAAACAGCTGAGCCAGCCTTGTTTCACAACCAGGCTGAAGCTGGCCACCAGCCCCCCAAAAAAAGGATTAATGCTTACTGAATCTAAAGAGAATCTGTTTGCTATATCTGCACAGCATTAATTTTTAATAGTATTTAAATGATATTTGTTCTAGGGTTCGACCGCTTTACTTTAGGTTTTGAAGGGCAATATGGATATCCGATATTTTGTGCCAACATTCGTTATCGTTAAATCTGATCATTTTCATGCCTAGCATTCCCAAAATTTACAAGTATTCAGTGTTTACCCCAGAATTTAATTTTTGTCAGGGTGGAAAAGTCTCTGAAACAGCATTTAGACCATCATGGGACACTAAAACTCTCCACTGAAAGTCATACTAATGTAATAGTTTTAGGTGTGTTAGCAGTTCCTTAAGGCAGAGTGAGGCAGGTTCACTGCAGACTGTTGAGTAAAATCCTCCACGCCACACTGGAATGATTTCTCTGGTCAGACATTGATATAATAATAATACTAATAAAACATATTGACTAGCTGTGATCAGGGAAGGAAGCTCCATCATATCAGAGGTAGATGATGATGGGTGATATCCGATTTTTTAAAGTGATAATCCAGTAAATTTGGTGTTTTGCAGTCAATGCAGACACAGCGAAACCTTTGGTGTCAAATGTTATTAGATACAGGGACTTTTCCATACCTCGTGGATTTAGTGAATGAATGCCTTGGGGCATGATGAACATGATCTGTGGTTCATCTCCTGTGGGCCTCTGGTGAGAGAAATCACATCTACAGCCACATTAACAATTGAACATCATGTCTCCTGTCATGTTTTTGCTTTTTTGTTTTTTTGTTTTGTTTCACAGCCTTTTCTTCTTCAGACACTGACTCAACATTTTCAGTGTGAAACTTCTATTCCCTCACCGCCATAAGCAGAGTTTTTTTTTTTTTTCTTTTTTAAATGGTCATGCTTTTCATTTTTATTCAAATGTGTTTTTTAATTTGGCCTCATTAAGCAATGTCTTTACCTCGCTCAGAGTGCTACTGTGGTCCAATTAGAGTCATTTTGTTCTGTTTTGGCCCGGAGCGCTTCAAGTTGTCCACGGTTCATCCCGGAGTTTCTCATCTGGGCTAACAGTGTGTTTGAACACATGAAATATTCATCACGTGCAAATTCCTAGACACACACACACACGCACGCACACACAACATCTACAAAACATTTCCAAGCAAAGTAAAATGCTCAATACAGCTTTTTAAAATTTTAATCATTTTTTCAAACATCATTCTCAGGGTGCTGGAGAGTGAGAGAGAAGCTGACATGCAGCAACGCTCATGAACTGGATTCAAAGCAATGGCACGCGCTTTTATGTATTTAACTTACATATTGCAGTGTTGCAGCTGCTGTCTGAATCCACAACAATATCTGATAACCTAATATGATGCAAAGGCAATGAAACCTCATGGTGTATGATTAGAAGAAAACCAGCACAACCAAATCAGTGTCAATGCTTTATCTCTAAAATGAGATGGTGGAAAAAATATATACAGAGGAAAAAACTAGACCTATTACTGGTGCACATTGCAGTATTACAGGCACATTGACAAAACAGTCGAAACAAAAATACGTTAACGATTAAGAAGTTACATGATAAAACAGTAACAAAATATAAGGTATATTATAAAGTAAGTTAAAGAGTTATTTTACACATGCAACTTGTTGGAATAAACTAAAATATAATTGGCGATGATTAAGATGAACTGAATCTTAAAAAAAACAATATGAGTGCAGTCTACTAAATCACAAATTCGCTGGAAAAATCCACTTTTTTCAGCTTATTCCTCCGAACCATATTCATACGCATTCAGTCACACCTTCATTTTCACACACAAATTGTTTGGGGGTTTGGAAGCTGCTGTGAATCCAGCGATGTCAAAGCACTGGCAAACACTGTTGCAAAGTGATTGCCAGGAAATCTAGTGCAAAACACCACAACAATGGCTGCTTATCACCAAATATGATGCCAAAAATCTTATCGGTTATCACTTTAATGACAACTGTGGAAGAATGTCTACTTTCACTTGTTTTCAAACTCAACAAAAAGGTTAGAAGATGTTGTTCAAAAGGTTGAGAAAGCAAAATGGGGAATAGTATTTTCTCATTTTGCCCATGAGGCATTTAAAAGGGATTCTCAATATTTTCAGATGTAATCATCAAAATATTGGACTACACATTTTGGGATGTAAGAATGTGAGAAATGGCTCTTGTGTTGGCCCATGTGTTGTTGTATGGTGGAGATTTTATCTCTCAGACCCAAATCTGAGAATATTTTTATTGTTAGATATGATTTTGTCCAGAATTCCATGACTGTCTGTATTGTAGGTAGAGAGGTAACAGTGAAACTATGATCAAAACAGCCATTCTTCTACATTCTCTAACTGTGTTAACTTCTTGTAAATGAAATAATGCTGAAGTTTAACAATTCATCAATTTGCTGGGGACCCCCTGGAACCCCCTCAAGGACCCCTGGTGGTCCCCGGACCCCACGTTGAAAACCATTTTGAGTGTAACAACCATAAATACCTAAGGTTGTATATTTTATACATCAGTTACCAGTCTTGCACAACACTAGAAGTTCATGCAAACTTTCAACACACTCATAATATTATCACACTACACTATTACAATAATATACAATATTTTTATGTTTTTCATAATGGAGCTAGGATTCATATGTGCTCCAGATAGGGGCTTTAACACTAAAAAGGCCAGTGGATTAGGGTCAAAAATAATAATAATTAGGTAATTAAAAGTACTATTTCCCTGCATGATTTTTGAAAATCTTACAACACTGGTTTGTGCAGAAATTGGGTCAAGGAAAACTCATGGAGAGACATTTTTAAAGCTGAGATTTGTAATTCTAAAATCCAAAACAGCAGCCATTTGACTGCAGTTTGGCCTCTCTAGCATTAACTCAGCTCCCCTTTTTATTCTTCTTCTGTTATTTCAGAGCTGAATCCCTGAAGGTACAGTCATTTTTTTCTCCCCCAGTTTTATCCTTCAACTCCCTCGACCGGCTTCAAGACGATAAATTAGCCGTACTTAAAAGTAATTTTCCTTGTGATTAAGGCTTCGGGAGCCGATAGTTATTTAGCTCAAGTCAAATTCATCAGAAATTCATTGGGATAGCGGCGTTTTAATTAATTCATAATTACTTCAGAAACTCTGGAAAAAACATGAGGCCTTCCCCAAAAAAATTACAAACTGGCAGGAAGAGGAGAGATGGAGAGAGAGAGAGAGAGAGAGAGAGAGAGAGAGAGAGAGAGAGAGAGAGAGAGAGAGAGAGGGGTAGGAAAAAGAGAGAGACAAAGGGATACAGAAGGAGAGAGAGAGATGGGATGGGTGAGGAGAGAGATGAGATGGGAAATTAGGTTGAGAGATAGAGAAGGAGAGGAGGGGGAGAGGGGGGTTTGGGTGAGAGAGAGAGAGAGAGAGAGAGAGAGAGATAGATAGAGAGAGAGAGAGGATAGGGGGAGTGGGGGGGGGGGGGGGGGGGGGGGTTAGGGTGACAGAGAGGGAGAGCGAGGTAAGCGAGCCCTTAAATTGGATTGTAACTTTAAATTACTGATTTAAATGTTTCAAAAGCCCCCAAATGGAGTTGAAATATGCTGCTATTATACTGAAGACTGTGGTAATTATGTTTTTAGAGCCACAGTGATTATAATGCAATCACAGCTCTGGCCCGGAGCAGTGCTAGCCACCACCTGCTATACCTAGAGTTGGGGAGTCATTTTACTACATGTAATTCGGAGGAATACATCAAGTTTTTGGTAAATTGCTCAATTTAGCTATTAAGCAATGAGAACATAGACACCAAGATCATCCATGTGTCCCCAGTAGATCATTGGCTTTGATGCTCCATGCTAACACTTTAGCATACACTATGTTGAGTGATAGCAGGCTCCGTGCTAACACTTATAATACACTATGTAGAGTGATAGCAGGCTCCATGCTAACACTTTATAATACACTATGTTGAGTGACAGTATAGGCTCCATGCTAACACTTTAGCATACACTATGTAGAGTGATAGCAGGCTCCATGCTAACACTTTATAATACACTATGTTGAGTGACAGTATAGGCTTCATGCTAACACTTTAGCGTACACTATGTTGAGTAATAGCAGGCCAATTTTTGGCCACTAACATTATCCAAACTAAGAAGAGCAACCTTTTTGTAATTTATTATGTCAGTAATATCATTAATTTAGCCATGGCTTATAAGTATGTTTTTTAGCTGTAGCCTACACAGTCTCCCATCACCCACCAAGTTCACTTCCAAGTTACACTCCAAGTCTGGCAGAAACCGAGACAAAACTCTCACTACCTTGCCTACATACTGCTGGGATAGCTTGGACACAGCATTGCTGTTGTTTGTTAGTCATTCCATGACAGAGATGTTTTTTGCCTCACTTTTATTTGCTTTGGCAGATTTTGTTTCTTTCCATTCCAATGCTGCAAAACAGATGACCAAAATTTTGAATCTAAAGGCCTAAAGTCTCTCACATTTAGGCGTTAACAAGTACTGCGGACCTGCCAAAAGAAATAAGGGCCTGTCTCTAATAACAGCCTGGTGCTCTGTTTTGTTGAGGTAAATAAAGGCCCCGGCCATTATAGGACGATTTTCGGTACCTTTATACTAGGGCGTAACCACGCATTCTTTGGTTGCGCCCAAACTTAGCTAGCACACACAACTCGGTTGTCTGATTACCTCCGCCAAGGAGGTTATGTTTTCGGTGCCGTTTGTTTGTTTGTCTGTTTGTTTTGCCTGTTTGGAGCGGATCCGGATCCGACTCACGAACAAGCAATAATAGCACGAACCTTGGCGGAGGTCTGCGCTCTCCGAGTGCCCTTCTAGTTTAGCATGTTGTTGTTGCTAATGTTCGCTAAAGAAGCTCTCACGTCGTTCTGTGCTGCTGTGATGGTAATCTGATGGTTTGGTCAGTCAGTGGAGGTGAACACAATACAATATTTTTTTCAGACAGTAAGTAACTAGATACCTAAATAGGTAACGTTAGCTTAGTAGATAAGGCAATAGCTAACATTTCAGGTAACTGTTACTACTGTACATTGTACACTGTTCTTAATACACTTACTATATAGCTAGCTAAACAGCATGATAACATTAAAGCAAATAAAACTAGTAATACAAGCAGAATATTTAATGTATCAAATTAAAATGATCATCAAGGTCAGTCATTGTTCTTCTGGTAAAATAATATCTGGTCACAATGCAGGCAGCACAGAGGGACAGGGAGAGGGAGAGGCATGCTGAAAGCAGTGGCCAGACAGGGACATGCTCTGGAGATACAGATGATCAGGTGAGGAATTGAAATGTGAGACTAAACAGCTTGATAACATTAGTTTTAACCTAGGCCTACATGTCAGCAGTAAATAAAACTAGTAATACAAGCAGAATATTCAAATTAAAATGATCATCAAGGTCAGTCATTGTTCTTCTGGTAAAATAATGATATCTGGTCACAATGCAGGCAGCACAGAGGGACAGGGAGCATAATTCTAATTGGTAGGTGTGTTTAAAGTCAGTAAACAGTAAACAGTAAGCCACTGACCAAAACAAAACGAAGTGGAGGGGCAGCCACTATCTTGGAGAAATCACAGACTATTCCTTTAAATGTGAATTCAAATGGTCAATGTAGTCCTCAAAACTATGTTCTAAATGTGCGAATTTTCATATATAAATATCATAGAATTGTGGGAAATGCACTTTAAAAAAAAATTCTGGGGGAGGGCTCTCATTTGGACCCCCCCAATGTCTATACCATGGTTACCCCCTTGCCTTTATACCTCAAATATGGCAAAGTAATCTGAAAGTAACTGAAAGTAATCAAAATACATTTGGGTAATCCCTTGGATTACGTTACTGATTACAGTTTTGATGAGGAAATTTATAACTATAATCAAATACATTCTTTTTTAAGATTTTTTTTTTTGCCATTTTCGCCTTTATTACAAAGTGGAGAGAGACAGTAAAGACTGGGAGAGAGGGGAGAGATGACATGCGACAAAGGTCCCAGGCCGGACCTGAATCCAGGACGCCGCGTGCCCCACATGGCACGCATCCCAGACCACGAGCCACCAGGACGCCCCAATTAAATACATTTTTAAAGTAACCTAACCCTGATGCTGGAAGAGTGAGAGTTACATATGGACAAAGGTCTTAACATTTGTGACCCTACCACAACTCATATTATACATAGATTTTACACCATCATCTATTTTCTACATCACAGACCTTTTACAGCTTTAAAAGACCTTCAAATCATATTTTTAGTTGTTACATACAATCTGTTTTTTTTTTTATTTGGCCTTTAACAGAGCAGGCTGTAGAGAGAGTGAAATACGCTCCTTTTACACTGATGGCTGTTGTAATTATCCTCTAAGAGTCAGTGATTGTAATAGAATCCGAGCTTTAGCTGTGATTAGTATGAAGCAATATTCCCTTTATAGCAAATGGATTTGAAAACTGTAACAATGACCAATAGGAAATCAGGTTTTTCAATTTTTATTTGGCTTAAAAATGAAAAATGATGCTGATTTTATACATCTTTTACATTACTTTATATCATACCACTACACAGCAGCCGGCATTGCCTCTTCATCAGATTGTATACCGTGGAGTGGGATGGAAAAGAAAAAAGGGTTTGACATCTAACAAAGGTTACAAGATGGATTTGGACCCACAATATTGTTTGTAGTGTTTGATAGATATGGGTTTTTGACAAAACCAATGTTTTTGGATTGAAGGTGCAGACAGTCAATAGTTTGTGCTGATATTTGGTATCTTTAAAGTTGACCTTTTTCATGCCAGAGCAATACAAGTATTCAGTGTGTCCTGAGGAATTGTATTCTCGTCAGGACCATCATGGGACACTAAAACTCTCCACTGAAACCCAGACTATTGATATTCTTTTAGGATTAGAGGCTCTTTAAGGCAGGTTGATCCACCACACCTATTCAAATGGTAGGGCAACTGGGGCGCATTAGGCCTTTAAATGAAGAACTAATTTCCAAAAAAACATTATTGAACCATTAAATGAACAAATAAAATGCGTGAGGAGTATGAGGATTTTCTGACAGCTTATGACCTTTCTCATGTCATTCTCTGCCTCCCATCTTTTCTACCACAACCTGTCTGCTGAGGCAGAGATGCTGCAGAAATTAGCACAATCATAATAAAATAATAAGACAGAGATTTTCCACTAAGACAAGCTACAGATGGCCAATGAGCGTAATTAAAATCACAGGAGTATCACACACTCTGTCAGCCAATAATGCAGTGTGTGTTTGTGTGACTGTTATATGCCTTGCTCTCTATCTATTTGTGTGTGTGTGTGTGTGTGTGTGTGTGTGTGTATTGTTCACACTAAATGATTACACAGTTGGTACCCAGGCAGCTGACACTTTGATTAAATAGTTGTCCGCTGTTGTCGGTGACTAATGTTTCTCTTCTCAGTTATAACACTTGGATGTTATACGCTTCTCAAACATTTTCATGTCACAAACTCCCCAAAAAATGACACACATTTGTGCCATGGGCCACATTTAATAAGATTTAATCCCTAGCACCCATATGGGAAGGATTTACTTGTTGATTTAATATTTAGAACTGCCTACACTAGATAATAGTGGTGAGAGTGAAACCTCGGATTACAATAGTCATTCATATACATTCTCTAATAGGGTTAATTACTAGTGAATTGAATTATGGTGAAATAAAGTTACAACATGATACAGTATAAAGGTCTAAATGTCAGCTTCACTGTGTAGAAACCCGTAATCACTGCAGACTTATTTTTTCTAATTCTGAAATCGTTAAAATCACATTTCCTTTTTTTTTTGTGAAAGGCAGAATGTAACAGTAAAAAAACATAATTTCTACAAATGGGATTGCACTGGAGAACAAACTAACGGCAAACTAGTGGTGGTTTGAAACAGTTACTTCACATAGGAAGAAGCTGAACTACAGCAAATATAGTTTTGTTAACCAATATTACTTACAAAAAAGTAGTTCGGGCTACTTTGTAAAAAAACCCCATCATATCTACATTAGGGATGGGACGATATATCGAAATTCAATATATCGCGATACACAAATGTGACGATACGTATCGCGGGGCAGAAAAAAGAAACGCGATATTAGCTGCATTTTATTCTGCTGTAGTACACACAAATGAGATGCTTAACATCACAGTTTCACCAGCTCTCCATCCAAATTATATTATTGTCACTTTGTAATGACATTTTTAAATTGTTGTTTACATTCTAGCGAGCCAATGTTTAGGACAGTTTAGGACTAAGCCTACTAGTCATTTACTGACTCTAAGTCTAATCTGTTTCACTACAGCACCTCTCCAGGTGTTTGGCTGTCTGTCACTCTCACCTGCATGTACTGTATGCGTGTGTGTGTTTTGCCCTTTTGTCCCGTCCCCAGTCATCTCCATTTGTACACAGTGAGTATTGAGTCTGGCATGACAGCTGAAGATAACATCCATGTTTTAGTTTGCAGATTGGCAACTTTCATGCCATGAAATTGTACTATAAGTATTCAGTGTTTTCCCCAGGATTTGAATTCTAGTCCGGTTGTAAAATCCTCTGAAACAGCATTTAGACCATCATGGGACACAAAAACTCTCCATTGAAACCCATAAAAATAAGTAGAATCATCATCATCATCATCATCATCAGTAAATATGTGATTTTAAACTAGGCTTTGACCAATATGGGCTTTTGAAGGCTGATATTTTTGGATTGAAACTGCCGATAGCTGTTATTTTATGCTGTTTAATGTTTTTAAATTTGACCCAAATACATACAAATACATTTTTAGATATCAGGTTGCTCATTTTAACAGCTACTGTCTTTGTTTACCTCCAGCCTTCGTGCCTTGGCAGAAAGACATAGAGAGAGAGAGAGAGAAAGAGAGAGAGTAGATCCAGTGAGAGAAGAGATGGAAGCGTACAGCTGCACTGCAGAGCTGCTACTGGCCTGATTCACTCTCTCTCTTTCACACACACACACACACACACACACACACACACACACACACACACACACACACACACACACCCCATTTCCCCAAGCTTTCCTCTGTGTTGTAATGCCCTGCAGAATTATCTAACCTCCACCTTGTTACACTCTGCAAAAGGAACAGATACTCTCAGTGTGTGTGTGTGTGTGTGTGTGTGTGTGTGTGCGTGTCTCACTTGAGTATCAGTGGAATGCGGTTTTTCTTCGAGAGAATATACAAAGAAGCAAGGTTTGTCTATCGGGCTGGATTCTTCTCCCTCACCCCCATCACCCTATTTTTCATAATTTATGTATTGCTTATGAATTATTAATGAAATAATTTCTGACCAGTAGTGTTAGACTGGTATATGGGGTCGATATTGTCAATGTGGTCCACCTCTGATATGATGGATTTGATGCAGTTTGATTGATTAAATTTTTATTGTAGAATTGATCAATACTACACTGGTTGCCTTAAAGTCTAATAGAGAACCATGCCCTAACCAAAGAACCCTTGATTGTTGCTACGCTCCCATAGAAAACCCAGTCAAGCCCAGTCTGTTGAAGTCAGAAGCTTGTTAGGTACACAGTTTACACCTTTAAAGAGTAACTAAACCACACCCAAATCTGTGGTGAAGCCTGACACCTAATGGTGAAAAGTAGGATACTGAACTGGCCATCTGCTATTGGCTGGTCCTTGGTCCAGGTGATGTCACCTTCTATAGAGTAAAACAGGTGGTTCAGTACCCTACTGTAATGCCAATGTATTGTCTAAATTGAAACCCTAACTCTTCATGTATTACTTAAACATATCATGACATTAACTAAAGTGACAACAAGCATTACCTAATGTGAATAGTGTGTTATTCATCAGTAAATACATTAGTTAAACAGTAACTAAACCGAACCGAACTGAAGCCTGACACAGTAGGGTACTGAACCACCTGTTGTACTCTATAGAAGGTGACATCACCTGGCACCAAAGACCAGCCAATAGCAGATGGGCAGTTCAGTACCCTACTTTTCACCATTAGATGTCAGACTTCACCAAAGATTTGGATTTGGGGTTTGGGGTCTTTAACAATGCTAATGGCAGAGCCAAAAGACAGAGTTCAGCCAGCGCTGTTACAGCTACAACAGAAACTGCCTAAAAAAAATGTTGTGCCACTGAAGCAAAGACAGGCTTAATCCACTCTGTCTCCATGTTTCTCTCTCTGACTCTCTCTGCGGTGCTGCCATATTCACCCTGTCTTTTAATAGCCCTAAGCCCCAGGTTACATTGTGAGGACGTGTGTGTCAATAGGTGAGATGGTGTGTGCGAGAGTCTGCATGTGCATTCGTGTGCGCGGCCTGTCAATCTTTGTTAAACCTCCCCAGCGCTGATGAAAGCCCAGAATACAATCAATCACTCTTTTTCACACATAGGTTTGACATAACAGTCTGTGTGCACTTTGAAAAATGAATGAATGGATGGATGACTGATGTCAAAATGTTTTAAGGTGGTACTCACACAATGCCAAGGAAAGATGGAGGGATGGAGAAAGGAAGAAAGGGAGACTTATGGTATCAAACGTGAAAAATGTTTTAAGCAAGTATTTCCTAAATATGACCTTTTGTACTTTTTTAACCTTTATTTATCCGGGGAAAATGAACTGAGCTCCATGCTCTTTTCCAGTAACACCCTGCTTCACATTCATACAGTTACAGTTGATATTGGTCTTTTATTAAAAATCAGATCTGGTCCAGTCAGTGTGGTCCACATCTGATATGACGTATTTGATGCAGTTTGATTTATTTCATATTTATTGTAGAAAACCAGTGTAAAACTCTGTAGGAACCTCTGAATACTTGTGATTTTTGGGATTGAAAAAAAAAGATGTTTGGATGAAAATGATCAAATGTATTGTTAATTTAAATAATTAATTTAAAGATAGGCTATGAAACATCAGCACAAAATATCAGTTATCGACAGTTTCATGTTATTACACTCAAACCTTGATAATGATATCTTGTATTGAGCAAGTTAGCATCTTGATTCATCTCTTAATGAAACTAAAGTAGACGAAGTATTGAATTTCTCACCCCCGGAGCTTTTTGTTGTTGTTGAGGGCCACATTTTGTCAGTGGCCCCCTCTCTGTGCTGATGTCTGTCTCAAAGCTGAAAGGTGAGGCCATCTCAATTTAGCCTGCAGATCCCAGTTGCCGCTCTTTGTGGGATTGAGATGTCGTGACCCTGTCTTTCTGTTTCTCTATTCTCTCTTTCTTTCATTCCATCTCTCACCGTCTGCCTCCTTCTCTTGATCTCTGCCTCTCTCTTCTCATCTGTCCCTCTGTCTTACCCTCTTGCCTCTGTATCTATTTCTTTATTTCTTTATTTATCCCCTCTTCTGCTATCTATCATCTTCATACCCCAAAAATCACAAGTGTTTTCTGCAGAATTGTATTCTTGTCAGGGTGGAAAAACCTCTGGGACAGCATTTAGACCATCATGGGACACTAACACTCTCCACTGAAAGCCAGACTAATAAAATCTGATATAAACAAATAAATAAAAATCATAATAAAAACATATTGACTAGCTGTAGTCAGGGAGGAACCGCCATCATATCCGAGGTGGATGACACTGACTGGACCGTATCTGATTTTTAATAAAACGGCCAATATATCAGTCTAAAAATACTCTCTACCTCTTTCTATTCCCCTCGTTCTCGCTTTGTCTCTCTCTTTCTCTGTCTGCTGTAGCATCATGGCAGATTAGGGGAGACTTAGGTCTTCTGACCACAGTCGATTTCACACCAAGGAAATCTAAAGGCTGTAACAAGACTTCACTAACTCCTCTTGGCTTGCTTTCTCTCCTCTCGATCCATCTCTATCATTATTTCTCACTCGCTCTGTCTTCTTCGCTCTTTCCCTCTGTCTCTTGGTATTTCTCACCCTTTCTGTTTCTGTCACTGCTTGGCTATCTCTGTCCTTCCATTTCTTTGTTTTTTTGTCTCTTACGTCTATTACTCTTTGTCTGTTTCTTCACCGGCCCAAAGATCTATGTGCGGAAATTGTAATTGAAATCGTAATTGTGTCTTTACTAGTTTATATTTTTTTGTCATTTTGAGATGACCTGTTACCTACTGCAACTATTTAATTTTAAATTCAATGTTTTTCTATGAAGAAGCCAAATAGTGTAGTTTGGTTTGGGTTTAAATCAAAAAGAAGGAATTACATTACATCCAACAAAAACTGAACATTGTGATGAAGCCAGATAGCGTTATTTTGTTTGGATTCTAGTGTCTGGCAGGCAGTGCTCATTCTGGCCATTAGAAACACAGTCATCTTCACTTTTTTTCCGCTGCTAAGGATGTTCGGTTGTTTTGTTTCTTTGTGCGTCTGTCAACAGGACAGGTAAGCCTTGGGCCACGGAACAACTGATTAGGTTTCGGTGGTGATGAAATGAACAAGGCAGATGTTACAGAGATCCTTTTAGTTAATTCATTTTAAGTTTACAGTATGTACAACAGAAAGTCATGATTCAGTCTTCCACAAAGAAGCCAAATAGTGTAGTTAGAATATTTGCAATTTGTGCATTGTTTGAGGCATGGAAATGGTCAAATTTAAAGATATTGAATATCAGCACAAAATATTAACTTCAGTCCAAAAACCCACATCAGTCTAACCCTAGTCTGAATGTGAAGCAGGGCATTGCAGAAAAAGAACATGCAAACTTCTCCTTAATAAAAAGATGTTAAAAATCTCTATGGCAATTTCTGCCTCTGTCTCTTCAATCCTTCTCTCACTGTTACTCTCATTTCATTCTGTATATTTTTCTGTTCTTCAATGTAGAGCTCAACAACCCTCATTGTCCAAGCAAAAAAAACAAAAAAAACCCACCTAATCTGACACAACAGATTGGTTCACAGAAGAACAGCGATCTCTACATCCACACCAGATCTTGCCACCAGTCCGTTCCATCTGGTTCTTATACAGTACAGTTTTGGTTAGTACTCAGTAATTAGTAGTGTAACACATTACTATTTTAATTTTAGCAATAAGAATTGTTGCAGTTACCATTAAAAAAATAGTGATTACTTTTGTTATCACCCCCCTCTAAGTATCAGATTGAAGCTGAAAAATCGACTTTAGGTGGAAGTATTCCCACTACTTTGATGAGAAATAGTAAAAAAGTTGTCTTTCTCTAAGTGGAAGTATTCCCTCTACTTTGATTTTATCAAGCAAAGTGATGATAAGAACATTGGACATCAACGCTGTTTGGTTTCCCTGATCATTCCAACAGACGCACCCAGGCGAGGCAATAGAATTATGCCAATTTACGCCGGGTATAACCAATTACTGCTGTCATGGAGTAATAAGTAATACCATTACTTTTTAAATGAGTAACAAGCAATGAGTTCCATCACTTTCACACTGCAGGAAACTGAACATCTTAACATCTTAGCTCTTAGTCTGCTGAGTCATATCCCCATTAAACCCCTCATTTTGAATGGTAGATTATGAATGGATTAAGAAATTCAGTCACTATCAGTAACACTTCTAACTTCTCTTTCTCCTGTAAAGCTGCATTAGACAAAATTCTTATGTAAAAATACGCCCGTCTTAGCAGCCTAAATCGCAAAGTGGGGCTGCGTCAGAGAATTCCCACGTCGATTCACCTCGTTTGCCCAAAATGAAATTCTGGTGTTGGATATTTAAGGGTGAAATACAAACTGTCTACTAAACAGCAGCGAGCGAGCGCTCTGTCCAAAGAAAGCTGGACTCACTCATCTTCATTCTCTTTCATTCCTGTGGTATCCCTTGGTATAAAGTGATCACAGACCTGTGTGTTGAAGTTCAAATTTTTCAAGCAGTTACCTTCAACTTACATGAAGTGAAGGGAAAGAAATGGTTACACAACACAATAAACCAGCTATGGATAGTAGATTATTGGGAGATTTGGTGGATCATGTCCCTTTTTATTGCACACAGAAGTTCATGAATGTTCAATTGCTAATATTGGCTGCGCTGGAAACCTGTATTCAGCATCAGTTTCTTACACTCATTTTTAAACACTTTTGAAATTGTACTAATGACACATTAAGAAGCAGATTCAGGTAATATGATGTCATTCTGTGCCCTGGATTCTACTTTTCGAGAAGTGTGTTTGCCTGTGTGCAATATCGATATCGAAGAAGTGGAGGAAAATGCTGAACTCCAGTGCTGAGGATGGATCCCCCTTGGGATCCCCCTACAGTCAAAAATAGTTCTATCAAAAGACTTTAGCCCCAATTCTGGCTTTATTAGGGGTCTGAGTGCGTAGTGTTAGGAACCCTATTGTATTTGTTAGGGTTCTTGTTCTTGTTCTTCTTCTTTTTCTCCACGAAAAGTATCTGGACCTCATAAGACCCACAGCAACCAAACTTGACAGAGAGGTGTGAAATCTCAGCTACTCCTCAGGCAAAAATTACACCGATCGGCCAGATGGTGGTGCTATAACAAGCCACTTTACGTTACGCTAGAATTATTTATATTATTTTTTACATATATTCCTTGGATTAAGCCAAATCAGGCGCAAATAGGGTAGTTAATTAACACCGTATTGGATTTTCCACCAGGTTGTGAGAATTGAAGGCAAATGTTTTCAGCCATCCACCACCCCGACCTTAACACCCTTACTTTCCACCACACTATTTCACTGTCAAACTACCACCTGTTTCTAGTCATCTTTGCATTTTATGACATTGTGCTCTTTTCATGAAATTGGTAGGATAGGCTCTATCCATCATACAAAAGATCAATATTGGCCCTGTATATCGGTAAACTGATATATCGGTTTACTCCTAATTTAAGGATTGCACCCTGGGCTTGCTGGTGCAGTGTGAAAAGTTTTCTAAATGAGCCTTGGGCCAGCTAAATAGACCTTTGCTAAGGCTATGCGGTGTAAACAGGCCCCTGTGATGTATCCATCTGTACATGGACAGACGGGAAAACACCTATTTCTTTCAACTCTCAGTACTGGTGTCATACAGACACATCAAAGAAGGTTTAATACTTAAACTAGCCTGTTTCCATGTCATTATGTGCTCCACACTGTTAGTCTTTAGCAGTTCTTTATCCTCCCCCCATCTCACACACACACACATACACACACACACACACACACACACACACACACACACACACACACACACACAAATACACATTTGTTGGTCTCTTTAGCAAATGGAGCTTCATGAATCTTTAATGTGTTTGAAACCAAACACGACAATCAGTTCGACCCTCTCACACCTCACAAATGCCATGGAAACATAGGTGTAATCACAACCCTTACTTTCTTTCTTTCTTTCTTTCTTTCTTTCTCTGTCACTCTCTTTCTACTGTTTGTTTTTCCCTCTTCCTCTCTTTTTCTTTCCCCTCTCTTTTTTCTCTCCCTGTCTCTCTCTTTGTTTCTCCTGTATGTCGTTTGCTTTCTCCCTCTCTATCAATTACTACCCACACACACAGGCACGGACACACACGCACACACACACACACACACACACACACACACACACACACATACAGGCTAGATGTAAATAGCGTGTGATAGTTGAAGATGGCGGAAGCAGCTAGTTGGCCCCAGGAGGCCCTTCTCCCTTAATGACAGGTTAGCTTTGAGAGAGCATGAATACATTAGTGGAGAGAGAGAGAGAAACAAAGTAGGTGAAAGATTTTAGAAGGACACACACACCAACAACCTGCATGAAGTTCCATTACCGACACTATCCTAGAAAATCAGTACATACAACACCTACCTTGCATCAGACCGAGACCTGTAAGATCTGATCAAACATCTAAAATTACGCCAAATTAACAAAGAATTACAATATAAACCCAGCAGTTAGACACATGGCATAGCTGAAACATTAGCCTTACATGGACTTACAATGGAGACAAAGGAGTTAGACATGAAGCGTAGCTGTAACATTATAGCTTTACATGCTTATAATAGAGAACCAGGACTTAGACACATGAAGCGTAGCTGTAACATTAGCTTTACATAGACTTACAATGAAAACCCAGAGGTTAGACACATGTAGCGTAGCTGTAACGTTAGCTTTACATAGACTTACAATGAAGACCCAGAGGTTAGATACATGTAGCGTAGCTGTAACTTTAGCTTTACATAGACTTACAATGGAGACCCAGAGGTTACCGTAAATCCTCTAATAGTGGCCTGTAGTCAATTAAAAGCCGGGTCTCCGATAATGGCCGGAGGTGTGGTCGACAGGAACAAATAAAGGCCGGCCTCAAATACAGGCCGGGGAAAAAAACAAAGGAAACAAGACTAGGTCAAAACCTAGTATATGGCTGGACCGTGTCCGTCTCCTCCCTCCGCCACTGTCCTCTCCACCACGCCCACGGCCCGCATTGAAATCCCGGCCGGATCACCGGGAACACATCGGCGCCCAGCTATCGGCACTGGCCGGAACCGTGCCCCCAGGAAACTCTGAGGGCCGAAACCTCCATGCTTGTCTGTGTCTCTCTCTCCGCCGACAGAACAGAGGGCTGTCAGGTGGACTGAGCTCGCGCATATGCATCAAAATAAACGCCGATATGATATAACTGTATAGATTCTATTCTTAGCTTCAGTTAGCTTCAGCTTACATGCAAACAACGGTGGATACCGGTAAACTCCTGGTGCCTGTTTGTAACTGTAGTTTGTAGTAACGTACAAGTGCCACAAGATGGCTCGGCCGGCGGAAGTCTCTGGAGCATGCCGTCGTCGATTACCGTAATTATCGTAATGCATTGCAGTAACAAAAAAACGGCGACCTAACGTACCCCAACAGAAGCAGATCAGAAAACAAGGAGGCTTCGTACTAAAATATGAGCAAATATACTTATCGAACAGAGGGAATTAGAAATAAAGGCCTGTCTCTAATATAAGCCTGCTTCCAATAAAGGCCTGGTACCCTCTGCAATTGAGGTAAATAAAGGCCCGGGCCAATATTAGAGGATTTACGGTAGATACATGTAGCGTAGCTGTATTGTTAGCTTTATAGACTTACAATGAAGACGTAGGGGTTAGACACATGTAGCGTAGCTGTAATGTTAGCTTTATAGACTTCTAATGAAGACCTAGGGGTAGACACATATAGTGTAGCTGTAACATTAGCTTTACATGGATTTACAATGGAGACAAAGGCGTTACACACATGAAGCGGAGCTGTAACATTAGCTTCACATTGACTTACAATGGTGAACCAAGAGTTAGACACATGAAACGTAGCTGTAACATTAGCTTTACATCGACTTAAAATGGAGAACCAGATATGTAGCGTGGCCGTAATTTTAGCATAATGTCCTCTGTAGCAAACATGTAGTATTCATGTAGCGTTGGCTTAGAGTGAAAATGATGCCTTATACACCCATGCTACACTAGATTTAGTTTGTTCATGCGATTACTTGTTACAGGACACTTTTGTATTCGACACTTTCATAGTTCTCTCCTTAGAAACGTGTGACTATGTGTCAAGGCTTGCCTTGAAAAATAATCCCAAGCTCAGCAACAGAATCAAATATTTGAGAATGGTTCGCCAAATTTGCAAAGACCCTGTTTCCAATGTGTGAGCTGAGGCCACAGTGATGAATCTTGTTTGCAGGCTTTTATATGACTTTTCTTGCAAGATGACTATCCAAGTGGTAACATGTATGTGTGTCAAGTGTAACACAGATGGTAGGCATTGCAGGTACTGGTTCTCTAATGGTGGAAATGCAACTTAATACCACCTGTAATCTTCTCTCATGCTTCTTTGTTCTATTTCTCTCTCTCTCTCTCTCTCTCTTCGAACCTCAGTGCTTTCCTCCTCTCCTCCTCTCTCTCTCTCCTCTTTTTTCTCTCTCTCTCTCTCACTCTGTTTTTTTGAGGCAGCGTGCGTAGGAGGTTTCTGTATCATTGCGGTTCCTTCTCTGTCCTGGCAGCCAAACATTGATGGTATGTGTGGGTGAGAGGTCTGACTCTTCACACACTGCCAAGATCTAGGAAGGAGCGGGAGGAGAGGAGGAGGGTGAGAGAGGGGAAGAGGAGAGGATGGAGAGAGAGAGAGAGAGAGAGTGGGAGGGAGGAGTAGAGAGGAAAAAGCTAAGGCAAAGAGAAGAAGAGGTGGAGAGAGGGGGATTCGGTGGCCATAAGGATAAATGTTCCTCTGCAATGAATGCAATGTGTTTTTTCACCTTAAAGTCAACTGAGCTCCATGTTCTTTTCCAGCAATTCAATTCACTTTTCGTTCACTTAAATTTTTTTAAATTTGTCTGCTAACTATCCAACCAACACTAGCCAACGTAGATTATCTGTGCTTGGTAGCCGAGTGCCACTAGCTAGCATACTATGTGGAATTGTATACAATACTTACACAGTGGTCATGTTAGTTGACCAAAGTTGACCTAGTTTCAGGATGTGCCTGATGTTCCTGCTACAAAGCATTCATCTCTTGGCGTCAATCGTTATGCCAGCTATCAGGCATGTGGAGACATGCGGGAGCCATCTCTTTTCATTACTATCTGTCAAGTACGTATCATGTACTGACTATATATAGATATATATAGATCACAGCTCTCCCTCAGTACAGGGAGAGCTGTAACATCACTGACTGTGTTCATTCATGTTGTTCCTTTCCAATGATGTATCATTAAACGTCTACTAATTGATCAGATCAACTCATGTCTGTTCCATACAGCAACTAGCCTTCCCAAAGAGCTTACATTAACAATCATTTCTGGCCAACCTGACTGATATGCTGTTACTGTCAAGTCGCAATAATTACCCCATCGTAAGTGATGTTATTGCCTAATTTCATTACAAAAGTTACAATCATTTAAAGTCAAACTACCTGGTCTGGGGATGCCATTTTGACGAGGGTTAGAACCGTTTACTGGTGATGGCAGACGAGCGACACTGGCTGCTACACCTTCTCTGATAATATAATACTTTCGTGGTTGTTTGGTTGTGGTCCAAACATCAAGCAGGGAAATCCTGGATGTCAATTTTAATTGGTCACTGTGGGGAAATTAGGTCATTGCAGCAGAAAACATTTTTTAACATGAAAACTAAGTAGAAATGTGTGAATGAACAGTATGAAATAAAAGCATTGTCATCACCTTTATGTTGTCAACGAACTACAGGGCTATAAGGCTATTATGTTTGTCTTTTCTTTGCTTTTTGTCCTTCTTTCCTTCTCTGCCAATCTCTTCCCGTCTCTGTGGATATCACAAATCTCTTTATGCAGGCAGCAAAATCTAATCTGAAATATCTCCATATTTAGATGCACAGGCTGCCTTTTAGGACGAGGGAGCTGCTTTTCAAGCAAGGGCGGCTTTATTCAAGGTTTATTCAATAGAAGGGTTTTTTATTATTATTTTTCTGCTCTGGGACATTTCCAAGCATAACATTATACAGTTTTGCACTGGAAGTCTTTTTCCTGGGGTGTTTCCAAGCAAAAGGGGTTCATTTGAATATAAGATTTTTTTTTTGTTTTTGTATGGGATGTTTTCAAGCAACAAGAGGTATTTTAATTCTTTAATTCAAAGTTTTATTCGTTGCCAGAAAGACTGTTTTTGGCTTGGCATATTTTCAAGCACAAGGGATTTTATTTAATTGAAGAAAAGTTGGGCAGCTTTGCTGTTGGGTATTTTATTTGTTTTAAAGGAGAGTGGGTCATCCACTATTTATCTTTTCGTTCTTTTTATTGAGACAGTAGGAAAACTGAAAGGGCCACAGAGTATTGGTGGGGAAGACCGATTTTAATAACTGACTCAATTCAAACTCATAAGCACAAATTTTAAATAACTGATAGTCTAATCAGAGGTTAACTGATCCCAGGCTAAATCACCTTTCTTTACTGTTCTAAGTACCATTAGGCTTGGTCAAGTCCAGTCTCAAATCTCTACGAACTGTAATCCCTTAAAATAACCTTAGATTTACATTAATTCACCCTTAATTCATGCGAAACCCCTTAACAATTAGTTAAGGGAGTTATTAATGGAGGAGATCCCATTAAAACCCCCTTAAACTCCCCTTAATGTTTGACTGCCTACTTTATAATTTAATGTAAAATTCAGGGAGACAGGAACTTTCCATTAATAGCTCATTAATAACCCTGTAAATCATCCACAAAAGGCATAAAAAATCCTTAATTTCTAGTGTCTCCACAAACACCATGAATAAATCCTTTAAAAACCCCTGATACCAACCTTACTTTTTTAAAGCTATGTTATTTCTAATGGATAATTAATGTTTATGTAATGAAAAATGAAGGACATTTCAGGGATAAAATTAAAGGGTTTGGTTTCGTAGTGAGTAATGATAACTTTAGTAACTATTGTCACAAAATTGGACTAATTTACTGCTTTACAAACACCTTGGCTAAATAGGGTCTGTCAGATTCGGCAGCTATTGCTAACTTGCTAACCAGTCCATTCAATTGTTTTGTGTAAAAAACAGAAAAAACGGGTTAAACGCTCACTGACCAATATACATAATTTGTTATTTAAGTGAACTGTTAACCAGCTGAATGATTCACTCGCATTTGTACCATGTCTTTTGACCAAAAGGTGCCGCTGCCTCAACGATTCATTCAGTCCGATACATGCTGGATGAACTGGCGGACTCGTACAATATTGTGCTTATACCATGAAGAAGTATGTTGTTTGGGTGTTGGGTGTGTGTGTGTTGTACGACCAAGTTACGTTGGCGAACCAATTCGACTCATTCACTTTGACGAAATTAACCCATCACTACCACAGAGTAGGATGGATTTGATTTGGCACGAGACACGACTACTTTTTTTAAAATATTTAATTAGATATTAAATATTAAATATTTTTGGGATGTAAGAAATGCTCCATTCCGTATGGAATTTATTTTTAATGCATGATGAATTTTGTATAAAAGAGGTTTATTTAAAAACAAAGACAGCTTTATGTGGTGTCATTTCACATTTTCAAGCAAGAGGGATTTTATGCTCTACAAATTTTCATGCATTGCAAGTCAAACTGTTTTTCTTTGTGTGGGTTACCTTCACCTTACTTTGAAGCAAAGGCTTTTTATATAATAGGAGCCTGTTTTTCAAGTCAGTCCCATTCACCAATACACAGGGAGTGATGTAACTAACCCCTTGTGCTGTTACAATAGGTTACAGCAAAGAAAAATAGAAACCTACTGTACCTTGGATGTTAGAGGAAAGAGTGTGGTTGAGAGCAGGTATGCCACTGGGCTTATCAAATAAGCAGAAATAAGTCATTAAATATTATGAAATAAGTAGAAGTTTTGTCAGGTATGGTAGGTGTTTTCAATAATTTTCAAGCACATGAGATTTTATGCAATGTCAGTGTTATCGATTACAAAAAAAAGTTGTTTTTTTTGGTATTAGTTGATTTTAGGTGTTTTTGGTGTCGGATATGTTTTTAAGGGAGTGGAGTTCTTTACTCCGTATGAGTTTTATTCCATATTTAATTTAATAGTGTTTTTTTTTTTGTTTTTTTTAAGCATTAGGGGTTTGTTGTGTACAAGAAAAACTGTTTACTCAATATGAGGTTGATTTAGTCCAGCCAAGGCTGCTTTTCTCAGCTGAGCTGTATTTCAAGCGAGCTACAGTGTATTCATTCCAAGCTTTAATCAATGCAAGAAAGGCGACTTTGTTGCTGCAAGCAAGAGGGATTTCATTTATTACAAAAAAGAACTTCTTTTTTTGACATTGGCTGCTCTACAAGTGAGTGATTTTATATTCAAAGTTGAATAGCTGGTACAGTGAGCGTGGAAAAAGCTTCCATGCAGAGAGAACTCAATGGAAATATGGAAAGTACTTTTAACCACTGAATGTAAGATAAATGTGAGTGTGTTTGTGTATCTGTTGGATGCAACTGCATCTAACAGCATGTGAATCTTTTGTGTTCTCTGTTTGTGTCTACCTCTGTGTGTGTGTGTGTGTGTGTGTGTGTTTCCACTGGGACCCATAGCTGGTGCATTACTGGTTATTTAGACTTGGAATTGGCTAATTGATTTGTCATTCAATTAGTCAATCACCCAATAAGGCCCTTAGGGGGGGTGGACTCTGTTGTCAGGTAAAAATGAGCTCAGCCAATCAATCTGCATCTCCCAGTGGGTCTTGAATGTCTGTGTGTGTGTGTGTGTGTGTGTGTGTGTGTGTGTGTGTGTGTAGTATTATGCATATTTAAAGATTATTTGTGAGAGTGTATGTTTACAGATAGTGGGAGGTGTTTGTAAGGTGTAGTGTTTACATATCTCTGTCTTTGTGTGTGTGTGTGTGTGTGTTTACGGATGGAGAGTGAAGTGAGAGCGCGAGGGTTAGAGAAACAATGAGTATCAGAGAGAGACAGAGAGAGAGTAAATATGGAAAGGTGATTTGGTGATGAATCAATTCCAGGAGGACAGATGGATACATACAGCACCTTTTACTGATCTCATGCAGTCAGTGCTACCTAACCACACACACACACACACACACACACACACACACACACACACACACACACACACACCTCACAGGACTGGGAGGAAGTCTCTAGGGTAAACAGATGTTCAGTAGGATGTGATTTGCGTGTTTTGATTCGTTGCCCATACGCTGCTGGATCCAAAACGGGCTGCCGTCCTGTTTGTGTTGGGTTCCCATGAGGACATGACAACAAACTTTTTGGCCAACCAGCCAACAGCAGCGAGTGGATTCAGACACTTTACGAGCCAAATGAATTTCTTCGCGGGCCAAAGTCCATTTTTTCAGGAATCGGAAAAGACTGATTGAACACAGGTTGGCCACCTGCAAAAAAGAACGTGAATCACGGGGGGAAACTGCCAACTGAACCAGTATCAGAAGTGCCTGGTAGAAGTGGGATTTGAACCCATGCCTCCATTTGGAGACAAGAAAAGCCAGCACTTTAGACCACTCAGCCATCCTGACAGCTAGAGTGTGCGGAGGAAACAAGTGCAACAATAAAAAAGACATGGCGCTACTTATCCCATAGCGTGATTCCAGACTTCTTGCGGACACCCTGTAGTTTTGACAGACTTGCCAAGCACAGGCAAAATGTCACAGCGTTTGGCTGGTTTGCTGGTGGTAAAGTAGAAGCGCTATTGTGAATGTCAGAAATTCAATATTTCAGCTGTCAAAATCTCCTCCATGACTTTTCCTGCACTAACTTTCTGTACAAACCATTGTGGTAAGATTTTCAAAATCCCGCAAGGAATTTGTAGCTGTAATTATATTTATCTTTGTCAGTTGATGACTTGTTGGCCCCCCAAATCCTGTGGCCTTTCTAGTTTTAATGAGCCTGAGTACCAGGGAAAAACAAACAAAAATTTGGATTTCAGTAACACTTTACATGAAGCGTTCATTAAAAAGTAACTAGACCCCACGACTGAACTAGCCATCTGCTATTGGCTGGTCTTTGGTGCCAGGTGATGTCACCTTCTATAGAGTACAACAGCTGGTGACATCACCTGCCACCAAAGACCAGCCAATAGCAGATGGCCAGTTCAGTACCCTACTTTTCACCATTAAGTGTCAGGCTTCACCACAGATTTGGGTGTGGTTTAGTTACTCTTTAACTAATGTTAAGTAATGTATTTTGCTGATGAATAACACACTGTACTAATGAATAACACACTATTCATGTTAGGTAATGCTTGTTGTGACTTACTTTAGTTAATACCTGGATATGTTTAACTAATACATGAAGAGTTAGGGTTTCAGTTTAGACAAGACATTGGCATTAACAAACATGTATAACAACATTACTTAATGCAGTTGTTTATTGTGCATTTAACATGAACTAATCTTTGTTAATGTTGTTATTCATGTTTAATTCATGTTAGTTATCCATGTTTAATTCATGTTAGTAAATGCAGTCCTAATCCTAACCCTAAACCTTAATCTTAAACCAATACTAACCAGCAAAATGTCCTCACTTGGGGGATTTTGTCATCTTGAAAGGACATTTGGTCCTCATAAGGACACAAGTGCAAAACATGCACAGCACACACACCCTGATGTGTTTTGTCTGTCCTTCCTTCCTTCCAGACACATTGAGAACTGGACTGGTCTGCAGACCCTGAGCCCGGTGGATATGGAGCTCTACACCAGTCTACAGAGGCTGTAAGTACACAGACTTTTACACTTTGACCAAACATGGGGCTTCCTCAAGGAGAAGGGATTTTACCCGACGAGTTGGTCTTTAAAAGAATTGGACAAAACCAAGGCGATGAGCCACTGCTTCAGCTGAGTTCATTCAAATCAGCAAACAAACTATACAGCTATTCAGCTAGTGTCCTACTCATACCATGTACAATGAGTCTATTCATTCACGCAGTGTTTTTGTGTTTTTACGTTCATGCAAAACGAAACCTCAGTTTCAAGTTGGTAACTTGGGTTTCTAGTCCCAAACATGGCAAACTGCTTCCCTCAGTCTGCCAGTGTTTTAGCCCATGAACTTTGTGTGCATTCTCACGCATCTTGCTGTGCACTTGCTACACAATATTATAAATACATTTTCCATGCATATAATTAGCTACTGCAGTAATTTTTTAAGCTTGTAGCAGCAGAGTCACTGGAAGGGATGCAGCGGTATGAGATTTACTGTAGATGGTAAGATCTGAGGAAATATGACGGTTTCATGGTATTATGATTTTTGCGCAGTAATTTTTGTTTGTAACACTAACCCAACTAAGGATGGGGAAGTAAAAATCCAAATGCGACAAACTCGTCCAGCTGCATCCGATTTTGGTGATTAGTTTATATTCTGGTTTTCATGGCGGTCAAGTGCCAAATAACCCCCATGTTAAAACTAAGTGGAATATTGCTTTAATCGCTGCATCCCTAGTCATCTGCATGTCAGCTGAAGTGAGGTTTCTCGATGCCCAAGTGGGAGATGGAAGGGTGTCCTGGGCACACTGTACTGTAAGATCAGGACTGAACAATGTTATTTTTCCAAATTGCTGTCTTCATGACCTCTGACTGCTAATTTGATCACTTTGAAGACAACTTGAAAAACCATTAAATCAAGGCATTGATTATATGGCACCATGTAGGTTAAATGGAATGCTCAAATCTTTACTTTTACTTGCTCATTAATTTTGAATGGCAATCAAACAACCATTGCGTCAATGGTGCTGCTTATACTGTACATTAAACATAATTAATGGACACCCTCCAGCCAATTCAAATCAAGTATAGATGAAAGATAAAGGGTCCTCATTTGTTTTTCCTTTCCATACTGAAAAGTGCAGATCTGTAGTCAGTTCTGCAATGTCCCCACTAGTATTAGACCAATGTATGGCACTGATATTGGTCTTTTATTAAAAATCAGATCTGGTCCAATCAGTGTTGTGCTTTCAAAAGCGAATATCAGTCGAATCCCTTAATTCAGTATTCATATTGTATCCCACTGATTTTGGTTCATTGCAAATGGGCAACAGCTGACCATAGCAAATCAATGCAGTCCTGATCTCCTCTTCTCGCTCCCTCCGTTTACCTTTCTACTCCTCTTTCTCTCCACGCTAGCCGAGTCCTGTTGAGCACATCTCAGCAGGGGAAGAAATCCATGTCTCCACCGTCTATCAAGCTGTAATGAGTTGAGAGACAGAGGGGGTTGATTTTAATTGAATTTGATTTGATAGGGTTAAGACTGGAATTGGTAGAACGGGAGACGGAAGGAGAAAGAAAGAGAGGGAGACAGCGAGACTCGGAGAGACAAAAGAGAAGGGATAGGGAGAGGAATAAGATCCATCTTATCTTAGCGTGGAGTGTGAGCTCACTGAGTTTCGACCAAAATATCCTACTCAAGAGAAGTGCTGTTGGAAGAAAAAAAGTGATCTGATGTTTCAGCTCGAATAGAAACACACAGTGATGATTTTTCAATCTCTGCTAAAAACAGACATTGTCACATACCATCTTTCTCATATAAAACATACTTTACCAGAACAAAATGAATCAAAATCACCAATTAAACACAAAAACAATGAAACGATTTCAGGGATTACAGGATGATTTGTTTTCCCAGCAGTATATCTTCTATTTTATATTCATCTTTGTTTCTCCAGTAATTCTGACATAAATATACAAAATCTGCAGCAGTATCAGTTGTATGGCTTTCCTCACCTAATACAATTTTCAGTAACACTTTAGCAGATTACATTCTCATTAGAAGTACAGATAAACGTTTCTTACAATATCATGATCAAACATCAGAAAATGACATTCACTTTGATATCATGTCATTAACTACACAGTTGCTCTATAAAAAAAAAATTGTGTTTATTATATCATGCTCTGATTATAGTAATTATAACTCACTCACAATGTGCTTATAATGTTACCCAAATTTGATCTTTTCTTTATCTGTTAAGTTATAATCTTACCTCATGATATGATTCGATACGCGATATGAGGTTCACAATTCGATACAACCACAATACAATGTAATAAATAAAAGTTCAATGACAACAAAGTCTGACTGTTCAGAATTATGTTTATTTCTGAGACATGGGTCTTTCTAGCAAAGGCATTGGATAGAACGTAAACAACAATTTTAAAAACTTAATTTCAAGTGCAAATACTATAATTTGGATGGAGAGCTTGTGAAACTGTGATGGTCAAGCCGTCTCATTTGTGATTACTACAGCAGAATAAAATGGAGCTAATATTGTGATTAATTTTTTTTTAATCCCAAACACCATCACAGCCCTGGTTAAAGCCTACTTTCAGGACTTGCAGTTTTGCTTCTCAACCCCTCAGTTCACCACCTCATGGCAGTGCCTGGAAGTAGGCATCATGGCCGGATGCACCGTCTCTCCCTTGGCGTTCACCATGGCGATGGAGATCATCATTCGAGCCTCAAAATGGGTTGTAGGTGGACAGCGAGTCGGCTCTTGTGTGCGCCTCCCTCCACTCAGAGCCTACATGGACGACATCACTATCCTGACCACCACCATCCCATGCACCAGGAGGTTGCTCAGAAAACTGGAGGAGAACATCAGCTGGGCCCGTATGAAGATCAAACCATCTAAGTCACGCAGCATCTCAGTGGTGAAGGGAGTGCTTGCTGACCTGAAATTCTTCATCGGAGACGACCCAATCCCCACAGTATCTGAACAGCCTGTCAAAAGCCTCGGAAGGTGCTACGATGCAAGCCTGAAGGACAGAGACCAGGTGAAACAACTGCGCAAGGACATCAGCGCTGGCCTACAATCCATTGACAACACCCAACTACCTGGGAAGCTAAAGACCTGGTGCCTCCAATTTGGACTCCTACCCCGGGTGTTGTGGCCCCTTGCAGTCTATGAGGTCCCCATCTCGACAGTAGAGAAGCTGGAAAGAGGAGTCACAGCATTCATCAAAAAGTGGCTCGGACTTCCACGATGCCTCACCACCATAGGCCTCTACGGAGATGGTGTCCTCAAATTGCCCCTCACCAGTCTCACGGAGGAGTTCAAGTGCGCAAAAACGCGACTCCAGATGACACTGAACGAATCCCAAGACATAGTGGTGAGGAACAACGCACCAACCTTGGCTACTGGACGCAAATGGACACCAGCAACAGCAGTGGAGGAGGCAACATCAGCGCTCAGACATGCTGACATTGTGGGGAATGTTCAGCACGGAAGAGGAGGCCTTGGTCTAACAACTAACCGCCCAGCTTGGAGGAAGGCCACTGCACCAGCACGGAGGAAGATGGTGGTGGAGGAAGTACGCCGTCAGGAGGAGGCTGCAAGGTGGGCCAAGGCGGTCTCCCTTGGCAAACAGGCACAGTGGACACGGTGGGACAGTGTGGAGAGGAGGAGGTTCAGTTGGAGGGATGTGTGGGCCATGGAAGCACGAAGTTTGAGCTTTACCATCAGAGCTACTTACGACGTCCTTCCAACACCAACCAATTGCCATCAGTGGTTTGGCGATGATCCAGGCTGTACCCTTTGCTCCAGACCAGCCTCTCTCCGGCACATACTAACAGGGTGTAAGACCAGTCTCACCCAAGGGCGGTACACTTGGCGCCACAACCAAGTTCTAAAGAGCCTTGCGGCCACCCTGGAGGACAAGCGAACTTCCATCAACTCCCTACCACCTCCAGTATCCAACCCCCCATGGAGAACTGCCTTTGTCTGTGAAGGGGCTAAAGCAACCAGGAGCAGCTCCACACCATCGGAGAGTGGTCAGCTGTGCTTAGCACGTGACTGGAAACTGCTCGCGGATATTGGCAAACAACTGGTGTTTCCTCCAGAGATCACCACCACCACCTTAAGACCTGATCTGGTGCTCTGGTCCCCTTCCCTAAAGAAGGTCTATATAATCGAGCTCACCGTACCCTGGGAGGATTCCGTGGACGAGGCCTATGAGCGAAAACACCTGCGCTATGCTGAGCTAGCTGCTGAAGCACAACATCACGGCTGGAACACGGAAGTCCGCCCAGTGGAGGTTGGATGCAGAGGGTTTGTGGCAACATCTACCACCAAACTGCTGAGAGACCTGGGAATCAGGGGCCAGAGCCTGCGCACAGCCATCAAAACTGCATCAGAGGCAGCAGAGAGAAGCAGCCAGTGGCTCTGGATGAAGAGGAAGGACCCCTGCTGGGCCCACAAGTAGTAAACCAGGAGGTATGCGGTCAGCTTAGGCTTGACTCAGGGAACAGGACGACCCTGCCATGCATAGTCCCATGAGATGTCTGCCACTTAACAACAAGGTGACTCTCATGAATAATTGGGCATGGGACGCAGGCTCAGGACTGATCACCCTGCAGCCGGCCGCCTCTGGTGAGGGTGTATAGTGTGAAAGGCCGAAACTCCCTAGGATCCGGAGGAGCACTACTGATGATGCGTCCCAAAATTCAAACTACCCCCCAGTCTTCTTATACAGGTCAACCAACCACCAATGAACTTTGTACGTGCTTGCACAAAGGATAACAACACCCTTTCCTGTGTTTTGGAATCTGCCCCGCATATTGTCACATTTTTGTATCGCGATATATTGAATTTCGTTATATCATCCCATCCCACACCCTTGACTCAATCGCCAATCTTTGGCAAATTCACATCTCTGATACTGAGATATTTATTTAGGGCAGAGCAGAAAGACATGCATCTCATCTTATCAATTCAAATCGATCGGGCTATTTATATTGATTTGACTTTTGCTATTAAGGCCCCCAGCAGTTTGTGTGACCTGTAAAGTATCTACTCATCACCAGCGTAGGCGCAGCCAATCACACAGCTGAAACACCTGTTGTCATGGATACGTTGGTAGCAGCAGGCAGTTGGGCAAGAGTGAGAGCTTGTGTGTGTGTGTGTGTGTGTGTGTGTGTGTGTTAGGACATATGTTCAAATAAGCAATGTAAGGTGCAGGGAATTTCTCAAGTTCAATTTCTGATCCAATCCATTATTTCATTTGTTAGATTGGAATTGAGAACTCATTTATTGTTTTGACAATATGGATTTGATAAGATAAATGATCTTTTTTTCAGAGAGAGATAATCCTCCCTAATTGTTGTATGTTCTTCTGCATCCTCTTTTATTTTAATTGAACCAATAACTTATATTTGCATTTTTGGAATTGATAAAATCAAGATTTGCAAACTTTCTTGCCATTTTCAATTCTGTTTCACATTGTCTTTCTTTCTTTCTTTCTTTCTTTCTTTCTTTCTTTTTCACCTTCTTCTCACTTTTTTCTCACTTCTTCCTCTTTTTTCTCTATTCCTCTTATTCAGGGTGATTGACCTGGAAGTTTTTTTTCTCTCTTTTTCTGTGTGTTTGTGTGTGTGTGTGACAGGACCATTATGAAGAGCAACCTGCGTGAAATCCAGGCTCGTGTTTTCTCCAAGAACCCTCACCTGCGCTACATGTGAGTGTGCACACACACACACACACACACACACACACACACACGTACACATGTACACACACACTCCTCTCTACTGTGTTGTTTTTCCAGAACGACACATTCAAATTTACTTTGTCACATATTTACACATGCAAGCACAGGCATAGCATAATGACAGATGCTCACACACACACACACACACACACACACATACATTCATACATACATAATACACACACATACATACAAGCAAAAGCACATACTGACCCTAATTTTAGTACTTACTCACACACAAGTACAGAACACCAGAAGAACACGTGTGTGTGTGTGTGTGTGTGTGTACATGTTCCTGTAAAGAGGACACACACACCCACACACACACACACACACACACACACACACACACACACACACACGGTGTGTGGTCCGAGGCAAGACACTAACACTGTCAGGGCTTTGATTCCTCACCCATGCTTAAAAAATATATGGAACTCTAAGGCGCTTTAGATGAAAAATGACATGCAGTATATAAAGTTGAATGATGCCAAAAAAACATCAGTAAAGCAGGGTTAGACCCATCATTGGGGCCGATATTGACCTTTTATTAGAAATCAGATCTGGTCCAATCAGTGTCGTCCGCCTCTGATATGATGGATATGATGCAGTTTGATTGATTACATATTTACTGTAGAATGGATCAATACTACACTGGTTGTGTGTGGAATTTTTTGCCATGAAAATGTTCAGATTTAAAGATATTGATTTCAGTCCAAAAGTGTCAGTATCATCCGTCAAAAACCCATAATGTAGATTCAACAACTCACAAATTTGATATATTTCTTAATATTTAGATGGTAAAAGGAGTGCGAGTTATGTGTTCTGGGATCAGTGGAAGGCAGTGCTTGCAATGCAATGCAGAGGAGTGGATGGCGGTTATGCTGAAACACCACCACTGACCCTTACTTTGGGAGGAGGAGGGTGAGGTGTCGTTGTTGATTTGCAAAACGAATGTGAAGCGGGATGATTGGATGGTTGGACGTGACCAATTTTCCCACCGGGGGGGGAAATAGGTTTTGGCGAGCTGTGTGTAATAGAGGATAACCACTGTAGGGGGAAAGAGGATCAGTCGAATACGAGAAATCCATTCCTCCCAAACTTTCATCATGAGCCTCAATTAATGTGAGACAGCGTCACCAGTGATTAGCCTACTGCAGTTGGCTCCTGGAGTCATTAACTATCTTTTTCCAATTCTTTTAATTCACATGGTGGCCATGGTCGATTAATGTGAAACCCTACTTGGAAGACAGCGAAGCACATTGGAACAGGCAAACTCAACTGGTATTTGGACAAAAAAATGTAAAACACATACCAAAATGATTCTTTGATGTTGTTGAGAGATGAACAGAGCTGGAGGCCAAATTACCCACAAAGGTCCAAATCAAAGGCTACAGCAACAGTATTTTTTCACCCAGCCCTCTCTTTTTTTGGTATTTTATTGCCTGCTCTGACTTTTCTGGTGGAAACTGAAAGAATCCCAACCAGTTTCCCCTAAAAAAAAATTGTTTGCACCTCCAAACACAACATTTTTAGTCGTTTTGCTCCAGAGTAGACAGGGGTTTGAAGTTAGCTGTCAAGAAGAACCAGGAAATGCCTCATGGGTAGTTGTTTACAATAGGCCTACATGAGTATCACGTACATCCATAACGTTAGCTAATGTTAGCAGTCAGCTATTTACTGTTCATGTTCGCTTTGTTCTACTAGCTAACACAACATGATCTCATAAAAATTTGTGAAATGAGCACAAAGTCTGAAATTACATGCTGTGGACACAAATTATGTGAAGATTACGTTCTTCCATCATGAACTGGATTCTGTGACAACAGCATGAATTGGACACAGCATTTTTACCTAAAGGTTGGCTAATGGTTAACTTTAGGCAAGTAAAACTTTGGTTAAGGTTATGGTTAAGTTTAGGCAACCTGCAAGTGCTTTTTGTGCACAAAGGGCATATTTGGATTTTAAGACTTCATGCTTATTTCACGACATTTCAGGAGACTAGCGCTAGGTGATTTTAGCTGGTTAACTGCGCCTGTGGAAAGTAGTTGTCGGCTACAACTTACACAATTACACCTAATTTCTTTTGAGATAAATATAACAGTAACAACATCGAGGGTCTGAGTGCTAGCATTAGCTAACATGGATCAACATCATGGATGTTCCCTTTAATCCAGTTGATGTAGTCTTTTATTTTACCCTCTCCAGCTCTGCTCATCTCTCTACATTTGGTATATTTTACTCATGTGGACTCATAGTCATACAGAAGTGACACAAACAAAGTGACAAATTATGTCTGTTTATCATTTTTGCTACTTGCTCTCTAGGCTATAAAGTAAAGTTCCCAGCTAGCTAAATTAGCAATGTGTTGTTTTTTTGTTTGTGTAATCTCAGCTTTGCTAACACTACGTTACCGTACTTAACACTGTCTGACAATGGAAACAACGATATCCATCTCGGGTAAAAACTGTGGGTGGATGTTCTTACCTCTAACCACCATCTTGGGAACTTGGGTCTGTATTTTCAGAAAGTGCCGCATGCACAGAAAGCAACACACAGCAGTGCTGCGGGAGAGAATGTAGCCAATCCACTCTCTTTCCTTACTGTCTAAGAGACAATTTCATCTCATCATGCAGGGGGGAAAATGTTGTTTGCTAGCGGGTGTTTTCAGACTACTCACTTTGCTCAGGCTGAGTCTTGCTATATTTTAAAAGATATTTAAACTGAGATTTGTCTGAGGAGCTTGAGTGCATGAGACAGAGCCTAAAAGTGTGTGTCTGAGGCTAAATGCGTGACAGTTGTGTGAATAAAGGGAATGGTACTAGAGGCTCCCCGTTGCTGGGAAATGACCCCTACTGCTAGAACAAAGTACAATGACAAATTCATTATCTGCGGGCGTCCTGGTGGCTCAGTGGTCTAAGGCGCGTACCATGTAAGTATGAAGTCTCGGAATTCAAATCCGTCCCAGGACCTTTGTCACATATCATCCCCCTTTCTCTCCTGTCTCTCTCTCTACTGAGAGAAACAAGAAAGAGGAACTGTCAAATAATGGTGAAAATACCCCCAAAATAATCTTCATTATATGGCCTTATTGTTTGGCCCATAACAAACCCATATAGGACGGTGCTGTCTATATATAATGATATGTGTCCAAATAAGAGCCATAATGGGACATGTGAACTATGTAACACAAAACATCCTCAAAGAAACATTTTGCATTTTGTTTCGGTTCTATTGTATTATATGTCCCCTATTGAGTCTCCCATTGTGTGTGTGTGTGTGTGTGTGTGTGAGAGAGAGAGTGAGAGCTATGTTAGCTGAACTCTTCAACAGCGGTTGGTGTGATTTAGCAAGTCTAATTCAATTGCTGTGGCATAATTCACTCTCTAGTGTGTTTACTGTTTCAATGGCTTGGCTGTCTAGAGTAATACATTCATATTTCCCTAATAATGATGTGGTACTTCAACGGTCCTCATAGGGGAAATAGGGTTTTCTGTTGAACTGGGGTTGCCGCTTTTTGAAGGATGGTCTCGCTAACGACTAGGCCACCCCGCCGCCCCTACAATTATGCTTGGGATTACATTTCGTCTTATGTTTCTATGCTACACATAGATTTATGTTACCCTCCACTTAACTATACAGCAGGCTGGGGTAACATTTGTCATGGCTGCCCTTGTGTATAAGTAAGTAAGCCTTGTTCAAGGTGAGGTGGCCCATAAACCAGGGCGTTAATCTCCTGTATCAGTGGTGTGTATCAGCTGAGATGGACCAGTACAACCAGTCTATAGCAAGGACCGACCCTCAATCAATCTCTTCTAACAAGCAGAGAGGCATTGGATTCTTTAGTTTAACTCTGAGGGTCAAGTCCCAGTCCTCCCAGTATCAGGTCGGACTACCATGAGGCCATATATCTAGTCCTATGCACGAGTATAGCCGCAATTCTAGTCGAATGTGCTGTTTTTTTACATGCTGGCACTGAAATTCATCCACAGTTATTCAACTTTCTCTCTCATGACTCACGGCATGATCTGCTCCATATTTCTTCCGTTTGAAGTTAAAAGAAAGCTGGGTTTATGGATTGTACCCTGTTCTCTGCCTTTCTGTCAGTGAAATTTTGCCTGAAAACGTCGGCGGTTGGTTATCTAGAACGCCCTCCCTCGGCTGCCTTCTATCGACCTATATTGTCAGTTCACCAGAGGGGAGCCCAAAGAATTTGTTGGGAAGTGATATATATGAATGAGAACATTCTGCAGTACATGTAGTACCCCAAAAAATCCCTGAAAGTAAACTGGATTTACTCAAGGGGTTATTGGTACCTATTCTCCAGGAGGGAGATTCACCCGCCGTGCCTCAGTTGTTTCTCCCTCAGTGCAGAAAGCAATACTGAATTCAAAAATGGCTTCACGGTTTCACTTTCATGCTTTCACTTTTCACTGTTCGTTCATCCTCAACATGAACCAAAGCTTTACCCTTGGCCTTAGAGACACCATTTGTTGCTATCGGGCGAAAACCTGAGGCGTAATGTATGTACGAATGACAGTATGAAAAAATGTCAATTACAACATTGTGAGGGTGATATGGCTGATATGAAAATATGCCAAACATAATGAGATACTGTTATGCAGAGTGAAATATAGTAAATATATAGTAAATAGTAAAAATATCGAGGTAGAGGGAATATATAACAAATTAGAAGAATATGAGAATACAAAAAACAAATGTGTACATTTACAGCTTATACACATCCTGTGCAAAATGTACATTGTATTGTATTGCATTGTATTCACATTAGCAGGTCTACAGAAGATACATATATTTACAGAAAAGTGTCTAGATGTGCAGATGTGTGTCGTAAAAACTATTCACCTTTAATTTACACATGCAGATAACAGAATGTGCAGATTTGGATATGTGCATTACTAGCTGTTCACCTTATCAAAAGGTGTAACATAGAAATTAGGACATGTTAAAGTTGCAGTAGAGTGTATAGTTTGAAGAAGTATGAAGAGGTAGTTTGGCGACACAGTACACAGCAAAATCATTAGTGTAAAGGAAAAGTTCTCCCAAAAATGAAAAATTTGAAAAAAATGGCTGAAGTGGCTGAAGTGGCTGTGAATTGGGTCTTTAGAGTTCCAAAAAGGTCAAAAAATGACCATAAAATGTGACTCCAAACAGCTTGTGCAGCGTAATCCAAGTGTTGTGAAGCCAAACGATCGCACTGCGAGTCCAAAACACCTATAGTTACATGAGGATTTAGTGTAAGTCGTTACTAAAACCGTTGTTTTTGAAAGCGTTCACGCTTGCGCGCACCCACACGCCTCGTGTTCACACTCTGTTCCACCACACCACACCCAAGTCCACACCATCACCAGAGTTAATTTAACACTAGACAGTTCGAACAGCCGCTCCAGAGCCGTATCAGCACCTATGAGAGCACAAACAACTCTCCAATCAACACTTGTCAACTCAACAAATTACTGTCACTGAAAAATCCACAACATTGGGAAACTTGCTGTGTAGCAGAAATATAAGGAAGAGCAGAAGCGTGTTGCTTTGCAAAAACACTAATGACTTGCCACTATTAATAACTGCTGCTGTCATACATGTAGCCTACAGACAGGCTGATACAGAGAGATCCCAGCCAACAGCCATTGTGAATAATGTATTACCCTGTAACATCGAATAACTACAACAACCACGCATGTACTATGTAATATGCATCGCTCTTTGCTTTACATGCCTATGTCTGCCATGAAGCGCTAATTATGCAATAGCTCTGTATGGCGATGGGAACTCATCAAACAGTAGTGGGGAATTCACACACACACACACACACACACACACACACACACACACCAAACACACAGAGACCCTCATTTTGGACAGATGGAATGTTAATGCCATGAGAATAACTAAACAGGCTGGAACTTTGAAGCAAATCATTTTCATGAATTTATCATGCTTGGTATGTAAAGGCCTTTTTTTCAAAGTCACGGTGTTTGATAAAAGCAGTGGAGAAAAAATGAGCATATTTCCTATGAAACTAGAAAATATTAGGCCTAAGCTGTATAAAAAGGAAGTACTCAAGCAGCAACATAAAAAAAATCTCTTAAAATTGTATGCGCAATCCTAGGGGAGACCGGGGCATGTTGTCACACTTTTTTCTCATTGGTGTATTTCTCAGCAGTGCCTTACTACTGAGATACTATACATATTTTTCCAGCTAGATTAAGGTCTTCTCTAAAAAATGGCATGAATAATTTGCTGGAAGCAAAAGTTATTACTGATGAAATACCACTTGACAACTTGTGACAACTTACCCCATGTCAGGGCATGTTGTTACACATGGCGGGGCAATCTGTCACATAGACAAGTGCGCTGTGTTTGTGCACACAATTCCATTTCCTCTGAAGTATGACAAACATATTCTTGTATTGAAAACAACATACTTCATCTCAACAATCGACACCCACCACACAGCAGGTAAAATAATCCCTCCCTCAGCTACCCTGGGATGCGTATGGATATGTGAGGCTGATCCAGAAGAGAGGCCACTTGCTACACAAGCCAAAGGTTTGAGGGTTCAAGTACCAAAATAATATTTATTCAGAAAAGAATGAATGTAAAGACATCATGCCCCGATATCAGTGTGACAACATTAAGTATTTACGTTCAGGTATCAAAATTGTCCTTCTGTTAGAGTGTTTTGGTATTAAGAAAGTAAACATTTTTGTTACTGGACTTTTGGCTCTAAAATGTTTAGTTTCAGACATAAAGCCACTGAGACAACTTACCCATGTGATGACTAGCCCCGCTCTCCCCTAAATATACTTAGCAAGTTCTCAAGTTGTAGATGCAAAAGAAATGTTAAATTATTAGTACAGACGTTTCAGCCATCAGGCTTTCAAAGGTGCCAGGAGGAAGAGAGGAGAATAAAATACTACCATTGGTGAGCATACAGTAGATCTGACAAAATAAATTGCATCCATTTGCTTCCCTACAACTTGGCATCTTGTATCGTTTGGCATAGCAACCGTCTCCAAGGAGGAAACTGTGGCCAATCGGGGCTCCAGCCGGCTCTACATGGGGGCAGCCATCTTAGTGCTGCTGAGACTTCCTGAACAGCAGGAAGTGGACAGATGGTGTTTGTTTCTTTCTGCATGTGTGTGCATGTGAATGTATGTGTAAGTGTGTGTGTGTGTGTTTCTGTGCGTTGCCAGGACAACGTGGGAAATATCGGCCCTCCACTCGCCTCTTCACACAGGCCCTCGCTTGTTGAATTGAAATGATGTTAACTAATCAAGGGAAACAAAAACAATGTGTCACTAAATAATGCACAAGGGTTTCTACTTAATTTGCTGCAGCCATTTTTTTTCCAGTTTATTTATTTAGCACATTCATATTTCTTCATATTCTCATTCTTCTCATTCATTCTATTGCATACATATAGATATTTTCTAGAGTTCTTTCTTATTTCATCCTACATATATTTAATATTTTGGGTCTTATTCTTACCATACAAAAATATGTCAATTTTTCAGTCATACTACTAGGACACAACACAATAGATATAAACATATGTACATACAAAGGGGCATTACGCCACATCCTCTTAACTTCCTTATCAATAACAAAATTCAGATCAAAATAACTAACTTGAAAACGTAAAAGTTGAGCTTCACATCACTCCGTTTCATTTGATGAATGTGGAATCTTCAAAAAAACAGAAAATGGTCAATAATGTCCATGCTATCTCCGGTAAAACCACCTTTATGGAAGAGTAACAATATCAGACATGCAAAGGCATATGCATATTTACATAAAATTTCTCATTCAGAAACATTACCAGCTCATGCCAAAATACAGATGTGTAAGGACATTCCATAAACAATTCTAGGTATATTATAGTTAATTTAGTTACAGGTACTTTATTATAACATAATTAATATGATTCTCTGCACTGTATTCTTCACTGGATATATCCTGTCTATATTTTTAAAGGACGCTTGAAAATCAACAAGGCGGCAATATTCCCCATGCTTCCTGATAGCTAATGTCGCCTGCCAACAATACAATTGCAGCCAGTAAACCCAGTTTGGCTTAACACTGGGCCAATCAAAACGTAGTTCCAGGAAGTAAAAAAGTGAGTCTCTGTAGACTTAAAAAGTTCCTGGGTGTCACAACTGTTTACAGAGAGAGTGCTTTGTTCGAACTTAAAAGACAATTAGATTGATACAAGTGGACAACTCATGACAAGTGTTCATTTGACTGACAAGTGAAACAACTGCGGTCTAGACAGCACTGTCACACACACACACACACACACACACACACACACACACACACACACACACACACACGCTCTGATAGAATGACTGACAGTTTTAATTACCATGGTAACACCTGTCATTTTGCAGCCCAGTCGTTCTGAAAATAGCCCATGCTAATTGAGGGTGTGTGTGTGGTTGTGTGTGTGTGTGTGCGTGTGTGCGTGTGTGCGTGTGTGTGTATTGTCTTCAGTGAGGAAATGTATTTTTGACAGTCATTACAGATAATGAGCACAGACAGTCCTATAATTTATGCAGAGCTGCCCGTCTGTAAGTATGATGGTGCTGATTGTGATGGTGGTGATGGTGGTGATGATGATGATGATGATGATGATGATGATGATGATGATGACGATGATGGTGATGATGGTGATGATGATGATGATGGTGGTGGTGATGATGATGATGATGATGATGACGATGATGGTGATGATGATGATGGTGATGGTGATAATGATGATGATGATGATGATGATGGTTTTGGCGATGATGATGGCGGTGGTGGTGGCGATGATGATGATGATGATGATGACGATGATGGTGATGATGGTGATGATGATGATGATGGTGGTGGTGATGATGATGATGATGATGATGATGATGACGATGATGGTGATGATGATGATGGTGATGTGATAATGATGATGATGATGATGATGATGGTTTTGGCGATGATGATGGCGGTGGTGGTGGCGATGATGATGATGGTTGTAGTGATGATGTTGATTTTAGTGATGATGATGATGGGATGACAATGAAAAGTTCTATTTCCTTCTCTCTCTCTCTCTCTCTCTCTCTCTCTCTCTCTCTTTCTTTATCCCCAATTGCTGCCTCTCTCACGTCCTCTTATCCCTCTTTCTCAGCTGGTCATCCCACTTTTCCCCCCTCTCTTCACCCCTCTCTCCGTCCCTCTCTTTTGTCTGTTTGCACCTCTGCTTCCCTCTTGTCCTTGTCAGTCTAAACAAGCAATGGTTTTCCTTTCATATCCCCCTACACTATATTCCAGTGTCTATCCTCCAAAGCCCCTAAATACCCCTCTATACTCTTCCATCTATTCTTTTGTTTCTCTCCTCTCCCTTCTTTTTGTCATTCTCTCTCTCTCTCTCTCTCTCTCTCTGTCTCTTTGTGAATTTGGGTCTGGTTTGTCTGAAAGAGCACCAGCTGTCCTTGAACGCTGTCATATTAATATATCTGCCTGTGCTCAAAATCCCTTCTCTCCTCTTTCTTTCCTTGTCTGTCTTTCTATATCTCTGTCTCTCTCTCTCTCTACCCCTTCTGCTTTTACCAAACTGAGCCTTAGAAGGAATCGGGAAAGTCAGTTCTGAATCTAACAGACAAATCTAACAAATATACTACTATTGGTTTTACTGGTACTACTACTGCTGCTACTGCTACTACTATTGTTTCCACTGGCATTACTACTACTACTATTAGGCTACTACTGCTCCTCTGCTGCTACTGCTATGATTCTACTACTATATTAAATATAACAGTCTACCAGTGTAAGATAAGCTAAAGTAGGACTCATATGGTCCCATGGTACGTGTTTAGTCTTTGCCCTTAACCTAGCAGAGGAATTCAGGTTTTAAAAACAGGGGCCTATACTACGAAGCAAGTTCAACAAAGTCAGGGTATGTTTGAGTTAGCCAGCTTCACTTAACCTAACATTGGCGATCCAGATAACCGGTCTCACGTAGCTGGTTATCAACTGGCTCTGTCAACCCAGGATTTACCTATCCAGCTATGAGCGCGTTCACATGAAAGAGGCGGGGTTTGTAACAAATAGCCAATCACATGCAACATGGACAGATCCAGATCAGACAATTCGAATAAGATAAGATGAAACTACTGATCCCCGTGGGGAAATAAGATAGTTGTGCAGCAAAAGTAATATGATTCAGCGGGGAAAAGGACATAGAATACAAGCGCGAAACTATAAAAATAAGTAATAGCCTAAAAATAGGTGAAAATAATAAAATAGGCTAATCAAACAATAAAAGCCATAAACAATAGACCTAATTATAGGATGATATAAGCCCTAATATTTCCTGCTGACATTTTCAACATGGGTATCGGAAAGAAATGGATAGCTACTAACATTGGGTTCTTCTCTCAAGAAGAACAAATTCTTATGAATAACTGTCAGCATTACAAAACATAACCGCGAAAAGTAAAAGTTGTTTCTGCTTTCAAGGCTAGAGAGGATTACTGGAGGAACTGCCCCGTCATTAGGACACAGTGGGCATATTTTTCATTGATAAAATAGTTTGTGGACACATTGAGGCTGTAAAAAGATTTTCTATTCATAAAGTCGGCCTCATGTTCTTCAGGGCTGCGGTAATGGAATATGAATAGCCGACATTGAACCAAACACTGTTGGGAATCCAATTAAATAAAGTCAGCGCAATTGATATATGCAACAGTAACTTTAATCCAGTAATAATATGGTCAATTAAGTAGCCTACCTGCTATATCTCCGATATAATAAGTTATCATGGAAAACAACGTGATTCTACTGGTCTGTAAACACGTCGCCCTGCGAACAGCACTTCTTACTGTCTGTTCATTCAAAAATAACAGTTTTCAGTTTTTATTGGGATTTTAATTTGTATATTTGTCCATATCGGGATCCTGTAGGAATGCTGACTCCCTGTTTCCAGAGAGCTGATTGGTCAGAAGGCCTTTCATACGTTTTGATCCGATACCCTGAACTTAACCTGCTCCGGAGCAGGTTAGCCGTGCAGCATTAGTTACCATGGTGATTTACCCCAGTTAAAAGTGAACCACGTTCGTGAGACTGAAAAGCCAGGGTTAAACCCAAAGCTAGCTCGCTAACCCCAAATCCTGCTTCGTAGTACAGGCCCCAGGTGTAATTCTCTGTCAATATTGCTAAAAGACAGATCTGATCTAATATTTTTCCTAAGTGGGTAAAACATGACTGAACCATCTATGGAATCAAACAGGCCAACTAAATTCTTAAAGAACTAAAAGACAACTGAAATTGAAGAGACGTGATCAGGGCCGATAACAAAGACCTCAGTGGTATCCAAACTCAGGTGAAGGAAGCTGTGTGTTGTGCCCACATAACTTGAATGGATAGAACAGTCATTCAAAGAATGGTCGGAGCGGCAGCCATTTTGATGTGAATGGTTGGGCTAGCTTCTGTATAAACCGACTTACGGCAAGTCGCTGAGGTGAGAAGTTTTACAGCAAGAACCAAAGCAGCTTCTCTGTCTCCTTGCTGCCATGGATTGCTAACATGCTAATGTTGACTAGAAGAGCTAGAGAGAGAAGTACAGTCTGTGATAAAGCTACATTAGCCTCGTCGTTAACGTTAGCTTTCAGTTGAGTTTTGACAGTTTCAACAGACTCATCTGCACAGTTCTCAAGCAAGTGTGACAGACATTTAATAGCCTTAATGCCCGGACTTGTGTTGTCGCCATAATATAATTAATTCCATAATTATTATCATTTTATGCTGTGCTAGCCAAATTAGCATGGCAAACAGTGGAAGGACCGTTCTATTCATTGAAGTTCTGTCGTTGTTCCCAACTTACTGTGATTGTTGTCGATCCTGAGTAGGCTATCTCATCTCATTGCTATGCCGACAAATACTATGACCTAGAGTTAACATAAGTGATGATGAGGAGATGATGAGGTGACTGATAAGAAAACATTAAGGTCCAAGTACTGAGCCTTGAGGCACTCCACACATAATTTATGAAACCAAAGAAACAAGGTTCTCCATGGAGAAAAAATTACCTGTTTGACAGGTAAAATGAGAACCAGTCCAGTGCGGTCCCAGCAATACCAAGCAAATTCCTCAATCTATCAATTAGAATAGTGTAATCAATCATATTGAAAGTTGCACTTAGGATAAGTAACAAAATATTCATCGTAAAATGATTACTAATCCTCACAAGGGCAGTTTTGACTGAAATCTTTTGTTATGAAGAATGGTTTGGGAAGAAGAAGAAGAATGGGAAGGTTTTTAAGGAGAGGCTGAAAACAAGCCCACCTACTCGCAATAGACAGCAAAGGTTAGGTAAGTCCTCGCTGCTACCCACAAATTCCTATTTTATCCATATATATGGATTTTTACCCTCTGGACTGAACTGAAATATTTTGCCAGTTCTGCAAAAAATTGTCCTTTGTTGTTACCAGAGCAGTTTGTTGACTATAATGATAGTAGAGAGTGCGTTCTTTACTGTATGGGTACGACAAGAGGTAGGAGGTAGGAGGTACAACAGAGTACCACCGCGTAGTCCCCATAATCCCACTAAAAACATCCTTAAAGGTATCATAGCTTTGATTCAGTTGTAAGAAAAAAAGTGGATTTCTGCAGACAGGATCACACTGCATTTGTTTATTTTTTTGTACTCTCTCAAGCTTGAGAAAAGCTCATGACCAAAATGTTGTCAGGAAATAATTAATTCAGAAGTGATCCTGTGTGTGCGGAAATTCAATTTTTCTCCATGGACTTGGAAATTCAGCGAGACTAATTCCCTGCACACCACAAAAGTGAATGCAGCGGTGTGTGCGTGTGAGGGTTATTTCCTATTTTTCCTCTTATGCAATGGCACAACACAGGAAGAGGGTGCTGTTCTTCCAATGCATGTGTACTGACTCTCTCTCTTTCTCTCTCTCTCTCTCTCTCTCTCTCTCTCTCTCTCTCTCTCTCTCTCTCTCTCTCTCTCTCTCTCCCTGTCTCTCTTTGTCCTGAGAGGAATACTGATCAGGGCCATAATCTCAGTAGCTATGAATAATAAACACTGTTACATCACCTACTGAAAGGAGACGGGGGACGAAGACGGAGGTAGAATCAAAGGAGTAGGTGTTACTGCACCAGAGAAAGAGAGACAGCCAGAGAGAGAGAGACACAGAGAGAGAACATAGAGAGGAAAAATAGATTTAGGTTTATCCTCTATTCATTCACTAATGGTGGGTCACCCAAGTACTACTACTGCTACTGCAATTTCTGCTAGTACTACTGGTACTACTGCTACTGCAACCATCACTACTGCGACTACTACTACAACTACTACCACTACTACTACTGCTACTACTACTACTACTACTACTACTACTACTACTACTACTACTACTATTTCTGCTAGTATTACCACTGCTAATGCTGCTACTACTGCTACTACTACTATTACTACTACTGCTACTACTACTACTGCTACTACTACTACTACTACTACTACAACTACTACTGCTATTAGTAGTACTACTACTGCTACTACTATTACTGCTAGTACTACTACTACTGCCTCTGCCGCTACTAATACTAATACTGCTACTACTACTATAGTACTACTACTACTACTGCTACTGCTGCTATTACTACTACTCCTGCTACTACAGCTGCTGCTGCTATTAAAATTGCTACTACTACTAGGCTACTGCTACTAAAATAAATGTCATATATTACATCAATTTCCCCTCTGAGATAAAACAAGCATAGCTTCAATGTTGTTGTTTTCTTTTTTTTTCAAAATAAACTATTCTTACAAGATTAATGCTGTTTCCACCTCTGCAGTGCAGTTTCAGCACTGCAACCTGCCTGCGAACCAATCCTGGGACCAAAACATGGTCAAAATCTACTGCCTCTGCTCCAAAAAAACATAAAACAATAAAGCTGAGATCTACTGTATGTAATGGGAAGATGAGCTAAAAAAGGGAAGATGAAAGGGAAGATGAAGAAGCGCTACACTGTAGGTCTCTAGAGGTTTATATACAGCATATACAGTATATGGTGAGGTGCGATTTGGGTGGGATTTACACAACTCTGCTCCTATGCGGGGAACAGCATCCTCCTCCACTCTCCTTTTTCCTCTCCCCTCCTCTCCCCTTTTCTCCTGTCTTCTCTCTCCTGCTCTCCTTCTCCTCTCTTCTCTTCTCTTCTCTTCTCTTCTCTTCTCTTCTCTTCTCTTCTCTTCTCTTCCACTGTCCTCATTTTCCCTTCTCCCCTCCCCTGCTCTCCTCCCTTTTCTCATGTCCCTTTTTCCTCTTATCTTCTGTTCTCTCCTCCTCTCCTCATTTCTTTCTCCTCTTTTCTTCTGCTGTCCTCCTCTCCTCTGCTTTCTCTCTCTCCTGCCCTTTTTCTTGTCTCTCACTCTTCTCTTCTTATTTCTTCCCCCTCTTCTCCTCTCCCTGCCGTCACCTCTCCTGTCTGTTTTTCTCCTCACATTTCTTCTCTCCTCCTCCTGCCTTCTCCTCCTCTTCTCTTCTCCCTCTTTCTCTCTCTCCTGTCATCATATCCTCTTCTCATTTCTTCTTTTCTTCTCTTCTCTTCTTGGCTCCCCCTCTTCCCCTCTCCTCTGCTAACCTTTTTTCTTCTCTCTTCCCAAATGTGAACCTTTAAGCAACACACACACACACACACACACACACACACACACACACACACACACACACACACACAATGCCAGAAGTCAATTCACTGTGTACAATAGCCTACAATAGGGATATAGGTAAACAGCCAGTCTGTCACTTTCTCAAAACCTCTGCTTTTCACATGGAAATATATCTCTCTCTCTCTCTCTCTCTCTCTCTCTCTCTCTCTCTCTCTCCCTCTACATATACATACACATATATATATTCCATTGCTGCTTTCCCATTCGTACCTCCCTGTTGGAATAGTTTCAAGCTTGAGAGAACACAAACAAATACACACACACACACACACACACACACACACACACACACACACACACACACACACACACACACACACACACAACAGTGCATAGCAGAGTAGAGTAGCACTCAGAATTATAAATCTGTCTCATTCAAACTACTGGCAAACCAGACAGTGTCTGTACACAGAAGTAAAAAAACAAAAAACATAACAGAATAAACACTTTCACTTCGCATTAGATGGGATTTTGGACTGTGGTGAAAGATCAACATGAAAAAGTAAAGTAGGAAAAGTAAGTAGAGCTGTTTGTAAAGAAAGATAATGAAATGATAATAAAGAAAGATAATAAAGATAGCATGCATTAAAAGGTGGCTAACAAATACCAGTGTGAACATGAAACAAACTACTATGTTGTACATAATAAACTATGCAGTTTAGTAAAGCATATGCTGTATAATACTTTTCTCATAAGGGCTTGCATGCCACATTCATTTATGTCTCATGCTGTAATCTCAATTTATTAAAGTAAGTTTGCTACTCTCTTTGCTGTAAAGTTTGTGTGTGTGTGTGTGTGAGAGATGACTGCGACTTTATGTGTGTGTCCATGCATTTGTGGAGTCAGACTATTGGCAGGCAGCTTTATTTGTATAGCACATTTCATACACTGAGGCAATTCAAGGTGATTTACAGAGTAATAAAAAATACAGTAAAGGTAAAAGATTTACAATTAAAAAGTGCAAAAGTACAGACAAGAGATCCACAAGATAAAAGACTTAAAAAGTAAACTAGTGCAGTTCAAATCAAGTGAAATAGAAAGATAAAAGAACACAACAAATACTCCCACTTTTAGATGCATATTGTGAGTGAACCCATATGTTTTTCTTTAATTTTCTTATCCCCTGTCCTTCCTAATTCTACTCTTGATCTGATATTTACGTCAGATCTCACTGCCTAAGGCAGACGTGAATCATAGATTCTCCTCTTGGTCCATAGATGGATGAGAATCATACAGGGTAAAGATAAAGCTCTGTCATCTAGCTCTTTTGAGTTCCTAGATAAAGCTCTGCCATCTAGCTCTTTTGAGTTCCTAGATAAAGCTCTGTCATCTAGCTCTTTGAGTTCCTAGATAAAGCTGTCATCTAGCTCTTTTGAGTTCCTAGATAAAGCTGTCATCTAGCTCTTTTGAGTTCCTAGATAAAGCTCTGTCATCTAGCTCTTTGAGTTCCTAGATAAAGCTGTCATCTAGCTCTTTTGAGTTCCTAGATAAAGCTCTGTCATCTAGCTCTTTGAGTTCCTAGATAAAGCTCTGTCATCTAGCTCTTTTGAGTTCCTAGATAAAGCTCTGTCATCTAGCTCTTGAGTCCCTAGATAAGCTCTGTCATCTAGCTCTTTGAGTTCCTAGATAAGCTCTGTCATCTAGCTCTTTGAGTTCCTAGATAAAGCTCTGTCATCTAGCTCTTTTGAGTTCCTAGATAAAGCTCTGTCATCTAGCTCTTTGAATTCCTAGATAAAGCTCTGTCATCTAGCTCTTTGAATTCCTAGATAAAGCTCTGTCATCTAGCTCTTTTGAGTTCCTAGATAAAGCTCTGTCATCTAGCTCTTTGAGTTCCTAGATAAAGCTGTCATCTAGCTCCTTTGAGTTCCTAGATAAAGCTCTGTCATCTAGCTCTTTGAGTTCCTAGATAAAGCTCTGTCATCTAGCTCTTTGAGTTCCTAGATAAAGCTCTGTCATCTAGCTCTTTGAGTTCCTAGATAAAGCTGTCATCTAGCTCTTTTGAGTTCCTAGATAAAGCTGTCATCTAGCTCTTTTGAGTTCCTAGATAAAGCTCTGTCATCTAGCTCTTTGAGTTCCTAGATAAAGCTGTCATCTAGCTCTTTTGAGTTCCTAGATAAAGCTCTGTCATCTAGCTCTTTGAGTTCCTAGATAAAGCTCTGTCATCTAGCTCTTTTGAGTTCCTAGATAAAGCTCTGTCATCTAGCTCTTGAGTCCCTAGATAAGCTCTGTCATCTAGCTCTTTGAGTTCCTAGATAAAGCTCTGTCATCTAGCTCTTTTGAGTTCCTAGATAAAGCTCTGTCATCTAGCTCTTTGAATTCCTAGATAAAGCTCTGTCATCTAGCTCTTTGAATTCCTAGATAAAGCTCTGTCATCTAGCTCTTTTGAGTTCCTAGATAAAGCTCTGTCATCTAGCTCTTTGAGTTCCTAGATAAAGCTGTCATCTAGCTCCTTTGAGTTCCTAGATAAAGCTCTGTCATCTAGCTCTTTGAGTTCCTAGATAAAGCTCTGTCATCTAGCTCTTTGAGTTCCTAGATAAAGCTCTGTCATCTAGCTCTTTGAGTCCCTAGATAAGCTCTGTCATCTAGCTCTTTTGAGTTCCTAGATACTCTGCCCCGACCCCCACATATAGTGTTCACTCATGCAAAGTGCTTTACATAAATAAAATAAAAATAAAGACATAGATAAAAAAGATAAAAAAGTGCATTAAAATCACATTTAAAATAAAATAAAAAAGATAGAAATAAATAAATATTCAAGTGCACATGAGTGTTGCCCTAGATTTCTTAAAAAGCCCTGGTGAACAGAAAAGTTTTAAGCCCTGATTTAAAAGATTCTAAAGTGGAGGCAGACCTCAGTCTTTCTGGAAGTTTGTTCCAGGTATGAGGAGCATAACGACTAAAAGCTGCTTCTCCATGCTTTGTTCTGACCCTGGGAACAGTAAGCAGACCAGCACCTGAAGACCTGAGGGGTCTGGCGGGTTCATAACATTGAAGGAGATCAGAAATGTATTTTGGTCCTAAACCATTTAGGGCTTTATAAACATGCAACAGAATTTTAAACTCAATTCTTTGGCACACAGGAAGCCAATGCAGTGATCTCAGCACTGGAGTGATGTGGTCCATTTTCTTAGTCCTGGTTAGAACCCTGGCAGCAGCATTCTGGATGAGCTGCAGTTCTCTAATAGCTTTTTTAGAGATACATGTAAAGACACTGTTACAGTAGTCAAGCCTACTAAAAATAAATGCATGAACAAGTTTTTCAAGGTCCTGCTTGGACATTAATTTTTTAATTCTTGCGATATTTTTAAGGTGATAGTAGGCAGATTTTGTAATTGTCTTGATGTGGCTGTTGAAGTTTAGGTCAGAGTCCATGACTACACCAAGATTTCTGACTTGGTTTTTAGTCTCCAGTGAGGGGGATTCAAGGTGAACAGTGACTTTAAGTCTCTCCTCTTTGGCACCAAAAACAATTATTTCAGTTTTTTTCTTTATTTAGTTGCAGAAAATTGTGGCACATCCAGTCATTGATTTGTTCAATGCACTTATTTAGTGAGTCTATTGGACCATAGTCATCAGTTGATAAAGCTATGTAGATCTGTGTGTCGTCTGCGTAATTATGATAGGAAATACTGTTGTTTTGCATAATTTGAGCTAGTGGCAGCATGTAGAGATTGAACAGAAGAGGCCCGAGGATCGACCCCTGGGGAACTCCACATGCCATTTTTGTTCGCTCAGATACGCAGTTAGCTTTGTAATAGATACAAAGTAGTCTCTGTCTTGTAAGTAAGATTTAAACCAGTTTAGGACTGTCCCAGACAGCCCTACCCATTTTTCCAGTCTGCCTATTGGGATATATTGGGAGTGATGGGTGTGTCAGATTATGCAACTTTGCAAGAGTGTGTAATCCTGTATTGTGTAACTGTCTTATATTGTGTCAGTACCTATTAGCCAAGTTAAATTCTTTGTAACTGTTGGTGAAATAAAAGATTCTGGTGATATGCGTTTGAATAAGCTGACACCACAATGTGTGTGTGTGTGTGTGTGTGTGTGAGAGAGAGAGAGAGAGAGAGAGAGAGAGAGAGAGAGATGGCCCCTAGAGCAGCTCTCATTAGGTTGTAATTAAAGTCATCTCATTGCCAATGCACTGATAGTCTGAGTGTCGCCATGGCAACCGAGGGACAGGTTGACAAGTGATTGAGCGTGTGTGTGTTTGTGTGTGTGTGTGTGTGTGAAACAGAGAGAGTAAGTTAAGCATGCTATACATATTTTATGTGTGTGTTAGTAGTACGACTCACTGGCAGATCCTTACCACTTTATTTCGCGCTATAAATACTTAACAGCTTTCTCAAGTTGGTCCTATTATGTTCAATTTACTGAAGATAGTGACCAGGGTTACACCAATATCAATTTGGTGAGATATCATGCCGATATTGGCCTTTTATTAAAGCATTCCTCCGGTGTTAGTTGGTGAAAGTTAGCCTCATTTTCCAGATTGGCATCTCTCCCTTATGAAGTTGTTGTTTTTATTTTTTTAGCTTTTGTGATAGAATATATATATTTAAATGTCCTGCCTGTTACGTAATTATCCTAACTTTTGAAAACACCGTCGCAACAGAGACTGAACTAGCTTGCTGTTGTCAGTAGCTCCAACTAATTTGTGGGATGAACTGTGGAATGCTAAAGCTAGCTTATTCCACACCGACTATTTCCAGGCGGATAAACACTCTTTCACAGCTGAACAGCTCGAAGAAACCATACAGGAGGTTAGCGATTGGTGAGAAGTGCCGTGTAAGGCGGGACTTCTGATCTAAACCAATCCAACTTATCAAGTGAAAGTGAGCATGCGCATTGATTTGAAAAAGTGGAACTTTCGTCAGTCAGGAGCTACTTTTAATTTTCAAATAAGTGGAGGTGGAGGGGTGACTTTAAAAATCTACACCTGTGAACTCCAAAGCGCTGTGGTAGCACAATGTTGCTCCAAGTTCCTTCCTGGTTATTCTTCCCTCTCTAATTCTTTTGCACTCAATGTTGGCACTGGCCCAACATACTGTCATAATATACTCATCATAGACTATGACTTCTTATATTTCTTCTACCCTCTTATATATATTTTTTCAGTCTTCTTATATTCTTATATATATTTTTTCAGTCTTCTTATATTTATTCCAAACTGCTGCTGTTGTTGCTTCCATAAATGCATCACTTCCTGTGTAGCAAAGGAATTTTTCTGGGAAAGAAGTGACCCCATCATAGGTGTTTAGAACAGCAAATGTAAAAGCTTTCATGAACTGGCTATAGGTTGAATCACTATTGTATGGTAGCAATGATACGACAACGACGTATAGTAGCAAAACAGACATTTATTTATATGAAAATGTTTCAGATTGTTACTTTAAAGATAATGAATATCAGCATAAAATATCATCTGTCAGCAGCTTCAATCCAAAAACATTGGTATTCGTATCAGTAAGTAAGTCTGTTACCAAATATTGCATTCATATACCGCTTCACTGGGCCAATTCTTTGGCTTTGAATGTATACTTGTAGTGTGTTAATGTTTATTCTGCTGACATTCAGCAAGTCTTGTCTATACTAAACAAGAGGTCCTGTTATGTTTTGTTCTGCCCCAACTGTATTAATCCTGTATTGTGTAACTGTCTTGTGATGTGTCAGCACCTATTAGCCAAGTTAAATTCTTTTTACCCGTTTGTGAAATAAATGTGATTCTGATGATGTATGCATGTTTGAATAAGCTGACACTACAATGGGTGTGTGTGTGTGTGTGTGTGTGTGTGTGTGGAGCAGTACTAAGAATACAGTTTTCTTTTCAAAGCCTATTCCATCTTGTTGATAATGCAACTTTATGGGTATACGGGAATCTCTCTCTTTCTCTCTCTCTTACACTTTATGTAGCTATACAGGTCAACAGTGAGCGAGGGACACTCAGTGTGATTTGTCTCTCTCTCTCTCACACACACACTGTCCTCTAGGTCACCTTCAGCGGACAGATTGATACTGTCGTGTGTATGTGTGTGTGTGTGAATGTGTTTGTTTGTGCTCATGACCTTTGGTGGTGTTCAGAAACTTTCCAAAGAAGTAAAACTTCACTATAAAGAGCTAAACCTAAAATGCGGTGGCAAATGAGCTGCCACCAACTGAGTGGAGTGGAAACTTTTATATTGCTAGTGTCTCCTGACAACACAGAGGACTAAACATTCCTTGGTTAATGTTTTGAGATACAGAAATGGTGCTTTGAAGCACTCAGCATGAAGTGCTTTGAAAAATGACATGGCGTATTGTTACACTGAGAAACTTAGAGCTTCAGAAAACCTTTAAGAAATTCAAAATTCTTATCTGAGGACTGAAGGCACTTCACCTCCTTAAGACTCGAAACTCTGTATGGTGACAGTTAGTTCCGGTCGAGTAATTTGATTGGACAGGAGGCATTCCATGAGTGCTGATATACAGCATAACAGCACTGGGACACTTTACAATATGTATCCCTCCGCTTTACAGGTGTTCTAAACAGTTTATAGTATGACAGCACTCCCTCTCGTGTGATATTGCTTAAATACACCCAGAATCATAAGACCAACATGGTGTTTCGAAAGCCTAAATAGGCTGTTTCATAACCTTCTTTTTATGATTTCTAACCTTTCTGGGTGTTTAACTCCTCATTGGAAGTGTCGAATAAAAACATCTAAATATAGTTTAGCATGTTATTTATTTTCCAAAAGGAAAGAACAAAAAAAAACGAAATTATTTAATTTTCACTTAAGTATTTTATCAGATTGTTTTTCCTCTTGTGAAAAAAACAAAACATATCTGCATGTCATTTCTGCTGTTCAAAAAAACTGAACACAGCACAAAAAGTAATACAAAAAAACACTTTCTCCTTGATGACATCAGAAAATATTACTCCATTTTATTCATAAATCTTAGAAGTTTCATTGGTATGGATGTATGTCTGTGTTCCTAAGCAATTTTACTTGGATGAATTTGAATGAGAATGCACATGGCTTCAGATACTGAAACCAAAATATATAGAATGCAAATGCTTGGGCTACAAGAACATCCAAAAAGTCAGGAAGAGCCAAGACAGTTTTGTTCTCCACCACTAGGTAGAATCTTCCTGTACTGTGGATGGGGCCAATACATGTGCTAGAAGGGGTTGGAGGGCCTGTTGTCACATCTGATGAAGATGATGTTTCTTGAAATATTAAGACAGCAGACTCATGAGTTCTCTCATCTTGATCATTCGTCTACAGAGATTTTTCGCCTGCCATGCATGGGGTCTTTCTTTCTTTATTAGCTTTTATGGTTTCTTCAGGAACTGCCGAATGACCACTACTTCTAACAATTTTAACCCTTTAGTAGATGTGACTTTCGTAGACTTGGTGTTTCATTCCGATTATAGGCTCTCCATTAAAGAGTAAGTAAACCCCAAACCCAAATCTTTGGTGAAGCCTGACACCTAATGGTGAAAAGTAGGGTATTGAAATGGCCATCTGCTATTGGCTGGTCTTTGTGCCAGGTAGTCACCCCCTCTTGTACTCTATAGAGGGTGACATCACTTGGAACCAAAGACCAGCCAATAGCAGATGACCACTGGAAACTGGAGGCTGTCTCTCTGTAACCATTGCTAACATTTCCTCTCCTCTGCCCTTATAGATCCATGCTAAAGGTACCTTAAGGTCAGACCCTGCGCAAATTCCACCTTTCTTCTATTTTGACCCTCTTCTGCATATTCATCCCACATTAGAAAATCTCTTCTGTTATCTCCAAACAAAAGCTCTGTTGGTCTGTCTGCCTAGTAAGTCATGATCACTGGCCCTGCATCAGCCAGTTAAAAACGCTGACCCTGCATCAGCCAGCTAATTAGATTTGGTCATTGGCCCTACAACAGCCAATTGATAATGCTGGCCTTATATCAACCAGCTAGCTTGATCACTGGCCCTTCATCAACCAGTTGACTGGTGCTGGCCCTCCATTAGCTGGCTACCTGGGTGTATGGGCCTTATTAGCTGGTGATTCCTTATCCTTTTCTCAAGCTGTTATTGTCTCTTTCGCTTTCTAAACCTCTCAAGAACTTTCCCTTCTCTTTTGGGGGTTTCATTGTTTTTGGCGGATGCTGGCCCTCCATTACCTGGCTACCCGGATTTATTGGCCTTATTAGCAGATGATTCCTTATCCTTTTCTCAAGCTGTTATTGTCTCTTTCCCTCTCTACACCTCTCAAGAACTTTCCCTTCTCTTTTGGGGGTTCCATTATTCTCCCCATAATCAGGCAATAGCTTTAAATGGAGTCTACACCAAAGTTTTGATCAATGTTTCATTCAATAAATCTTTTTGAATTCATAAACCTGGTCTCTCCTGATTGATACTTGCATGACTTGAGTGTCATCTTCCCCTAGAAGTCGAGGAAGCATGAGAATTCCTGCTGTGGTGACATGTAGGTGGCACATGTCACCACAGCAGGAATTCTCATGTCTAGAAGGATCATCACCAGTCCTCTCCTCTATGGCAATGTTCATATTGTCCAGGATGTTCTGTAGGAGAATGCTCTTTGAGTTTTGCTTTTGAGAGCTACCTTTCTTTGTTTTTTGCAATTTCATTCCTCCTTATGTCCAAAGACATAAGGAGACACTCCATTTTGCTACTAGGTGTGGCCACAGTGCTCTTATGGCATTTCCATTTGCATTCTTTGACATTCATCTGGATAGCTGGTGTATTGGAGTGCCTTGTCAACTACTGCAGAAATAAGCAGTGCTGGAACTTGAAATTAATCTTCTACTAGCTAGCCAAACGCTTCTACAAGCAAGTTGAACTGTAGAGAAATGTGAAAAGAAAAATCAATCTTCCAATGCAACTGCAGTGAAAACTAGCGTCAGCAGGAGCAGTAACTTACTATAAAGGTTACTACCACAGGCATTTCAGACATGGCACTTCAACAAGGAAATAATCTAATGAAACTAATGAAAATGCTACAGGCTCTTACATCAGCACAAGGAGATGCTGGACACTCTGGCAAGCATAAAAAATATAAAAACATTCATACATACTTGTGTGCATCACAATGTCACAATAGAATCAATTCAGGTTATGGGCTCCCCATAGACAAGCAGTGTAGTATTGATCACTTGGTTGTAGATTGACCAACAGGGTGGAACTTCCTTCATATCGGAGACTTCATAACTGGCCGGTATCCGCTTTTTAACAAAAGGCCAATATCGGCCCCTTATATCGGTCTAACCATACTACCTGAGGGCGGGTTGGAAATCATACTGTATTTTTGAGTTTCAGCAGTAAACTGGTATGTGTCCGCATTAGGCCTGTGTGTACAGTATTTGTGTGTGTGGGGAGTTGTAGTTGTAAATTGAGTTCTTAGCTTAAATTTGCCTCATGCCTCTTGAGTGTGTATATCACCTCTGTGCCTGCGTGTTGTTTGTCCTTTTCCCTCTCTGTTTGTATTTCTTTTTGTCTGTCTGTTGTTTTTGTAGTGGCGATCACATTTGTAATTGAGTTGTAAGCTTTAATATGCCCACCTAATGCCTATTGTTTGTGTATCCATATCATGGTGTGTGTATGCCCTCGACTGTGTGTATAATGAAACTTGTGCATGTTTGCGTGTGTGTATGTGTATTCTAAGCAATTTTTTTTTCTCCATAGATGCACCAAGCCTATTTAATTCTCTGTGTGTGAATAAATGTGCGTCAGGGGAACTTTCCAGAATCCTTTTGAAACAAAAAGTCATGAATTTTAATGAGGTGCTCTTTATTTCTCTTTCTGTCAGTCAGACTGACTTTTTGTAAAGAATGGTGTGTGCGTGTGTGTGTGTGTGTGTGTGTGTGTGTGTGTGTGTGTGTGTGTGTGTATGTGTGCATGTGTGTGTGTGAGTTGTATAGCAGGATGTATTAAGCAGCAGTGATAGGAACCCCCTGTGGAGTCAGATTCAGAAAGAAGAGCCAGAGACAGACTGAGAGACAGAAAGCGAGAAAGACTGGTGACTAGATTTTTTTTTTCTTATAAAGGAAATATAAAATTGGCATTAAAAAGGTTGTGAAAAGTTTTTCAACTTTCACTTGCTGAAACCTGAAGTAATGCTGGGAGGGGAGGGCGGCGGAGAAGAATATAAACCAGAATATAAACTAATCACCAAGATCAGATGCAGCTGGACAAGTTTGTAGCGTTCAGATTTTTTACTTCCCATTCATTCGAATGAGCCACGAAAATAGCCTGAAAACGTACATTTAACATGTTTGTGAACAGATTCAGCAACAGATTATTAAGAGGACACTTTTCAAATGACATCCCTCTATTTGTGTTTTGTGAACAACTTGCCATTTAAAAAAATGAAAATAACTTATAGGTCCCATATGGTGTAAAACAGGATTCCCCTTGCCTCTGTGATTATAAAGGAGTTGGATGTGCTATCTTAACATTGTGAAAGTATCAAAACGCACAGTCGCCAACTAAATCCACACAATCCATATTAGAAAAGCGAGCCTCTAAACGAGCCGTTTGGACTTCCGTAACTTTGTTTTTTTCAAAGCGGTTGAGCGGTTGTCATTGTTTATTACTGGAGAGTTTTCCCTACCTGTAGCTGCCGGGGCTGCAGTGTCTCACGTTTCACTCTTGAAACGGTTAGCCAATCAGAACAGAGGGGTCGTTAATGTTAATGAGCCTTAAAAACACAGCGACAGAAACAGCCTGTTCTTGGTAAGGCTCAGAGAGATGCTGGAAAATGAATGTGTAAAAATGGATTGAGAGTGTTTTTGGTATATGACACCACACACACAGCTTTGAGTGGACCTCAAGACAGAAAATAAAACACTGGAATGTGTAAAATATGGGACTTTTAACATTAAGACATTGAAACTTGTCACGGTAATGAATTTCATCGTCTCTAAAAATGTCTCAAAATGTATCAAAAATGCACACAGAAAAGAAAAATTGCCCTAAATAGTAAATTTAGATCCTATTTAATGATCAACAAGAAATTTTATTTTATATCTGTCTCTTTAGTTTTTGAATCACCCAGTGGCTATGAGGATAGGCGGATACGGAGTTGAGCATAATACTAATAACAATAATAGGAAGGAGAAGAAAATTAAAATAGGATCAATGACAAAGAGACAACAGGTAACAACGTTATTTATTTAAATAAGGTAACAACACAGCTATTACCCTGAGAAAGCTCTTTGACTTAAAATATGCAGAAAATTCAGCATGTGGTGGATCTTTTGTCTCTTATTGTATGTCACACCCTAACCCTCCCAAACACACACACATATATATGCAAATATGGTGAAGGATATGATAATGACATGCTGAGGGATGTGCCACAATCATGCAAATAAGTTTGTGGCTCTAACATGATCGCTTATTAATAAGGCCATGCAGAGCTGACGTGTTAGTGCCTTGAATAGTCTTTTTAGCAGGCATTGTTTTGGTTCCATGAATAGACAGTCCTTGTTTTCCCAATGTGATAGCTCTATTCAGATACTTGCAGTGGATTGGATGGGGTGGTTCTCTGTTAAATGCTTACAAATGATCAGCAATATTTAGCACTGATGCTAAAAGACTGGGAGTCACAGGGAACAATGTAGTTGATACTACAGCTTGACTGATATGAGTTTTTGAAGGCCGATACTGACAGTTTTGGTTTTACACTGATGATAGCCAGTATTTTGTGTTCAATATCTTTACATTTGACATTTACATTTTCAAAATATGTAAAGATGTGTATGTAAGATATGTATTATTATATATACTTACACGTGCTTGTGTGGAATCTGATCAAAATGTTACAGTAGAATCAATTCACGTTAAGGGCTTCCCATAGACAGCCAGTGTAGTATTGATCAATACAATACAATGAATATGTAATCAGTCAAACTGCATCATATCCATCATATCAGAGGTGGACGATACTGACTGGAACAGACCGATTTTTAATAAAAGGACAATATATTGGCCCCATATATTGGTCTAACCCATGTGGGCGTGCGTGTGTGTGTGTGTGAGAGAGAGGAGGGAGTGAGAGAGTTGTTTTTGGCCTTGAGTGTTAACACTATGACCTTCAGATGCTGTAGGATTCCAAGACACACATGTAGATGTATGTACACAACACACACACACACACACACACACACACACACACACACACACACTCATGTAAACAACATGAACACACACAGTTGCAATGCACACAAACGCGCGCAGCCCTTGACCTTCTCATGGTCTTGACTCATTTCCCTTGTTGCTCGTTCTTGGTTGTAATAACACACGCGCGCGCATACACACATTTATCACGTTTGGGGTGTGTTGAGTGTTTTAAATATGAGGCTGTCCTTTCTGCCTCATTGTAGTCAGTCTGACCTTTACAAAGGACACCTTCTGCATGCTGAAAGGACTGAATATGAGAGAGAAAAAAGAAGTATACTCTACTACTTTCGCCATTTGGTGGATGCTTTTATCCAAAGTGGCTTCTAATACATAGATACATAGATTTTCAATGTGGGAGGCCCCGGAGGGAATTTAACCCCTGACCCTTGTTAGTGTTAGTGCCTTGCTCTACCTGCTGAACTACACACCCTCTCTTGAATTGAGAGAACTCCAAGTCCTATTCGCACTGAACTAATATTGGACGTCCATTGATTTGCAATACATGCAGAGATTGTCAGCGATTTTAATCCTGTAAAGTAAAAATTCCAGCAGGCATGTGCTTGAGGATGGGCCAAGCTATTTGGGTCTATTTTCATTTGGTGTTGTCACTCACATGGCAGAAAATGCACATTGACCCTTTAAGACGCTACTCCTTTTAATGTGGTTATTCTTACCTGCAATGTTACATACCTCATATAACATCGCTCAAAACCTTTTCTGAATTGTTAGGATCCACCTGTCAATTCAGCAGGGTGAGAAATTAAAGCTGGGGTAGGTAACATTCGAGAAATTAGCAAGAATTTGAAAGTATACCAAAAAAAAACACCCCCTCCCTCTCTGCCCCCTCCCTCCCTCCTGTAACTCCTCCCTCCAAACGCAAATCACAGTTCTGCTAGCTCAGTCTAGTTGTTACTAAAACATTCGCACAGAAAAAAATATTTTTGTCAACATAGATTCGCATTGCAGCTCCAAACACACATTGTGATGCGGACATTGGTCGAGCGAGGTTCACTTTACACTGGAGAGAGAAAGCGGCTCCTTGCCCAAACTTAATAAATTCCAAACCTTTTACTGAAAACACAGCTCTGCTAGCTCAATCTAGTTGTTACTAAAATATTTGCCAACAAAAATATGTTTTTGTCAGCACAGATTAGTCATTGCGGTTACAAGCACACATTGCTACAATCCTTGGTCAAGTGAGGTTCTCTCTGGAGAGAGAGCGCTGTCTCGGAAAAACGTAATAAATTCCAAACCTTTTATGCAAAACACAGCTCTGCTAGCTCAGTCTAGTTATTACTGAAATATTCACCAGCATAGATTAGCTACCACAGTTGCATAACCCTAACACTGATTGATCCTAACAATTCAGAAAAGGTCTTGAGTGATGTTCTACAAGGTACTGTATGTAACGTTTGCTGATAAAGATGACTACATTAAAATCATAATCTGTGACATTTTCATATAAATGTCCGACAAAACAAAAACAAAAGCAATGAGGACCTCATGGATTACCACTTTAACAAGAGTAGCATCGTAAATGGAGTTCAGCATAACATTGTCCGCATACAAGAGAGAACTTCCATCTTTCATCTGTCTGCTATGCGTTTGTTTGTTTGTGTGTGTGTACTTGGTCGTGCATATGTGTGTGTGCATTATGCAGGAGGGGTTTTATCGAGTGGAATACGAGGATGACATATGGATAGCGGGGTAAATCTCCATGCTATTAAGCAAATGTTGAATATTAATGCTAGCACAACAGGGCTGCCATCAGAATTATGACAGAATTATGACAGAATTATGAACGCACACAAACGCACAGGCGCAAATTGTAGACAAACACTCACATAAACAGGCACAGTCTATGTCTCTAAGGGCTGAGAGTAAACATGTTTTTCTATATATCGACTAGCAGCAGGAATCAAAGACTTGTATTTGCAGCGGTTTGGTCCCAATGGTTTTGACGCATCTGTTCATACACCAAGATCACACGCATGTAAATCCTACTCAGACGCCTACACATGGAAATAAACATGAAAGGCATTGTGTGACTCATGCACACATACAAACACAGGGTTTAGGGGGTAAAGGATTAAATGTTATGGGATTTGAGGAAATTATTAACTGTCATCTGTTACGGTTTCTGTCAAATGGAGGGTTTTTTGCCTGTTTATCACCCAGGTGCTAAGGAAAAGCATCTGAAATGGCTTCTACAAAGTGATTGACTGGAAGACGTTGATTTCACAAACCTTGCATTTCCCATACATAATCCCCCATGTTTGATGTTTATCAGTTGTAAATCCGACTTCTTCCTGTCAAATTTCTCAAAATGTACTTATGTTGTAATGCCTAAGTCTATGTATTGTTAATATATTATGTTTATCATGTTGTTCTCTCTATCTGTCAGTTGGTTTGTAAAGACTTTTTTGGCATTGGTGAAATTTGAGGATGTTTTTGCCAACTAGTACAATATATTGAGCACTTAAAGGCATACTGAGCAGGATTTTCAGCCTTGAAATAGCGTAAACTCATCCAAAAATGATCCTACTCAATCATTACTTCTGGCCCATTGGTAGTGTGTGACAGTGTGTGTGTCTGCAGAGAGCTTGCTGCCTTCTGCCTGGATTTTCTTATTTCTGAATGTTCGGGACGTTTCTGGGCGTCGACCTTTTGGCAGCAGGTGTGTCCGGCTGCAACCAAAACCACTGCTGAGTCCTTTTACATCTAGGTAGCGGTCCTGAACTCTAAAACAGAGTAACTGGTCAGATCTAGTGTGTATCGTGAGCTGGCAGCTAGCTACCGTTAGCGTAGCTTCGTTGCAGTAGAAAAGCTAATAGTTAAGCTAACTGCCACCTACCTGTCCAACAGAAAACAGGCCAACTCCTTGTTGCTCTTCATCCTCATCCTCTCCTTCAATACTCTCCAACAGGTGAAAGCCAACAGATTCACTCTCGTTTTGGAATGAGCCTTGGTGTTTTGCCTCGCTGTACTTTTTTACTGGTTTTTACCGTTCTGGCAACCGCAGGGAGGAGGGGTCTCCTACTCAGTATACCTTTAAAGTCATATGTATGCAATACAGTACCAGGGTCAGAAATTAACGGGGGCTCGGGGCAAAAATGCCCTTGAAAGTCCATACAGTAAAATGCCGGTGAAATCAAAGATAAGGGGGCAAAAAAGCCCTCGATAATTAGGCGTACCCTTTCCCTTTTTTGCATTCTACCCTGTTCACTTAATCATTGTGCTGTCAAAATTCCACACATCAAAGAAAAGTTAATTTCTTAGCCTGTATGCACATTATGTTAACATTGTGCATGATAATGTAGTACAATTTTGCTCTCACAAATGCTGGAAAAAATTGGTCCTTTTTCTGGAATGCTGAGCTTCATATGGGATTTTGAAGGCAGATACCGATATTGTTAGATTGAAGCTTTAAATTTGACAATTTTCAGGCCAAAAAAGTTTAAGTATTCAGTGTTTAACCCTAGAATTGTATTCTTGTCAGGGTGGAAAAGCCTCTGAAACAGCATTTAGCATCGGACACTAAAACTCTCCACTGAAAGCCAGACTAATGAAATAGTTTTAGGTGTGTTAGCAGCTCCTTAAACCTAATTTTGACACTCACACATGATGCTTCAATTGAAAAAGTTCTCAAACATTTTTGAGAAAAGGCTGAAGACGTGAAAGGAGAAAGTGTCCCAAGTCTATCGCAGTAATTGAGAGTCAGATGCAGTAAATGGATTATTTTGGATTGTCCGAATTGTCCTCCAGAGAGAAAGCGTTCATTCAATTGTCCCTCTGCTTTACAAATGGTGCAAGTCAATTTGTGTGTGTGTGTGTGTGTGTGTGTGTGTGTGTGTGTGTGTCTATTATCTCCTCATCTCTTGTTGACCAGGTTTGAAGGTGACTCTGAAAAGGAACCACAGTGTCTCGCTCACTCTCTCCCTCTTTCTTTCTCTGTCGATCTCCCACGAGTCCCTCGTTCTCACCCATGCTCTCACCTCTTTCTGTCCTCTTCTGCCTCTCTCTCTCTTTTTGTGTGTGTCTCTCTCTCTTTATTTCTATCCCTCTCTGTCTTTCTCCAGCGCTCTCCCGCTCCCTCTCCTCTCAACGGAAAAGGACAGCAATCAGTATCAACAGCTCTAATTGTCTGCCGCCAAACAAAAGCCCTGATGAAAAGGAGAAAAATGGCTTTTGCTCTTCCTCTCTTGATTTCATTTGAGTGTGTGTGTGTGTGTGTGTGTGTGTGTGTGTCAGAGGGAGAGTGTGTGCTTCATTCCCTAGACAGCAGTTTTGGGTGGTAACACTTTACAGTTATTGTATTACTTTTCCCCAGTAACCAGTAGGGTAAACAATTACCATTTTAATTTCAGTTTCAGTTACAGTTAGTTATTTGAAAGAAGTGCTAGAAAAGTTTCCTTTCTCTTGGTGGAAGTATTCCCACTACAGCCCATATACACTCTAGTCTATGTGGGAGTAGTTAGTGTTTGAGTGGAAGATCAAATGTGAAGGAAAGAATGTAATCAAGTGTGAAATATTATGCAGTGGTGTCAAACAAATAATTTTTATCAGCCACATTGACTGATAAACCGTTAATAAATGCCAGTTTTTAATGTGATGCTGGTTAGACGCACACACGCACACACGCACACACGCACACACACACACACACAAGCTGCCATTTACCCCTGGCTGCATTACTAAATATACAATTGCCCAGATAACTCCTGCTCTCTCTCTCTCTCTCTCTCTCTCTCTCTCTTTCTCTTTCATCTGCAACATGCCTAATATCCCAATGCATACACACACACACACACACACACACACACACACACACACACAGTAAGATCCCTATAGAGAAAGCCTTAATAATCTCATTAATGGTAATAATGAGGTGATTTGGATTCCAGAGGGTCTCTCATCCTTCCCCTCCCTTCACTCCTCACTAGCCTAAGCACCTCTACACAGTCGGCTTTATGTTGCCGTGGAAACAGACACCTGTGTGTATGTGTGTGTGTGTGTGTGTGAGCGTGCACATGTGTGTGTGGTGTTGTTACGACCCAGAAGGAGTTACAAGGGAAATGAGTCATGACCATGAGAAGGTCAAAGACTGCTCTGTGCGTGTGTGTGTGTGTGTGTGTGTGTGTGCATTCATGTATGCATTTCCATCTTATTCCTTTAGTGTGTAAATACATCAACCTCTGTGGCTATGATTCCCATAGCATGTGAAGGTCAAAGTGTAAAATGCCTGCCTGATCACTGTGTGTGTGTGTGTGTGTGTGTGTGTGTGTGTAAGCAATCCTTTCAAATCCATATGAAGACCTCCTGATGGTGTCAATATCAATGGTTATGTAATTCTATAATAGCAATAGTAATATGTATTGTAATGTGTATTTTAATAAATTAGTAAATCAATAACAATGTAGAGCTCATGCCAGTCAATTTTCAACCCTCTCTCTTTCATGAGAAACCTTCATGTTGAACACATTTCTCTCTCTCTCTCTCTCTCCCTCTCAGAAACCTGTCGAAGAACCGCATGTTGACCACGTTGTCCTGGCAGGTCTTCCAGCATCTGCAGCTCTTCGAACTGTAAGTTGAACCTCATCGTTTTCCACTGCAGCTACAACATTACGCCTCTGGCCTCCCCTCATTGGCTGTCAAGTACACTCTTAACAACAAAGGTTCTATATAGTACCCGGAAATGGTTCTTTAGGCTTGTGCCATAGCAAAACCCTTTGTGGTGCTATCATGAACCCTCTATAACACCAAGCTCAAATTGGTTCTGTATAGGATCTTTAAGGTGCAAAAGAACCCTTTTTGAAAGGCTCTCTACAGCGCCCTGCCCAAATGCTTCTGCATCTGACCTCGGTCAGTCTAATCACCAAAGTTGGCTGGTTCACTCCCCAGCAACAACCCAGGTGTGATCTGGAGGTTGGCTGGTTATGATTATGCCAGGGTGTGGCTAATTCAACAAAGGGGTGTCGCCAACCGAGGTGGGAGAGGAGAGAAAACCATTGTTAGCAAGCACAGTAAGCTAGCTAATTTAGTGAGAAGGAGACCTAGAAACAGTAAATAAAAACAAAAAAAGGGACCGAATACAGTACCTGTCTGTTGCTCGGTGCCCAGTTGCAACAAAAAAGTGATTGTCTTATACAAAGCACAGCAAAGTGTGTACAATTCCGCAGACATTTGCGGCTATATTTGTCAAGTTAGCATTGTGTAGCCAGTTGAAGGGACTTACTTGTGTTACTGGTGTCTTTATATGTTGCCAGTTTATCCTGTTGGTTGGAGTGGTGTGGAGAATATTTCTAAGATGTCACTGTTCATGTGAGCTTTGAAACTTTGATGTTGAGTAACATACAATGATCCCTGTTCTTCAATGTCAGCCATGGATTCAAGCAGAAAATGTAATGGGCCTGTTCGTTGCAACATATACTCTCATCAGCACATATTGCACTACCAGTCACTGTTAGTTAGTTTGCTAGTTAGCTAGCTAGCTAGATATTTAGCTAGTTATTTAGTTAGCCCAAGCCATTCTAGCCCCTCCATCTGGCCCAGCAACGTTTCCCCTGGGGAAGCTGCTTGAAATCCAGTAAACTGGTTGAAAATGTTGTCCCCTTATTATGTTTTCAACAGTGGCATTACACTCTGCAGCAATACCAAAAATCAGCTTTTGGAAATAAGCAGAGTTCATTAGCTAACTGGCTAATATGCTATGTGACTACCAAAACAAATCAACCCAAGGGGGTTGGAGCCAACAGAGAGCTGTCCCCGAACAGCTGTAGTTTTCAAAACCATGCTAGGATTCGTGATGCAATTTTGACGTAAGAAATACTGAAACCCAGACAAACCCTGAGACTTGTAACAAAAATATATAAGCAGAATTGATATTTCCAATCAGAAACACTGACACTGTGTTCACCTATGGACCTACTAAATTAGATGTATGTTGTTTTGCAGTGTGCGTGTGTGTGTGTGTGTGTGTGTGTGTGTGTGTGTGTGTGTGTGTGCGTGTGTGTGTCCAGGAGGGATATGTAAAAGGCAAGTATATGAAACTAGAGAGTAATCTCATCTTTCAAAGTATGACCTAAATTTGATTCACTGCCTCATATCATCAGCTTTAAACAGAATTCAGTTGAAATACAATAAACACAAAGCCCAGTAGTGGGATGAACAATAATGCTGCTGAGTCAACATTTCAAAGTTTCAAAGGAAAATGATTTGCATTATAATTATTATACCTATAGTGACTATGCTTCCATTTTCAGGGTAACATTGCATGTCTCCATTTCAAAGAATCAAATAAAAAGGAGGTGGAAATGTAGCCACAAGAGATAAATAAAAAACAAAAAACCTTTATTTATCTCTAGTGGCTATATTTCCACATTTAGGTAACATGGTATGCTGAATTTACATTTCAAAGGTTCCAGGAAAATGATTTGTTTTTCTTTGTCTCTTGCGATTTTGCGTTTCCACGTTTAGAAATCTTTGGCATAAACAAACAAATATTCTGTAGGATATGATTTATTAACTGTGTTCATGTTCAACAGTAAATGAGTATGATGTGCATATTGTGTTTTCCAGTCCATCACTTGCTTTTGGTTTTCTGCCATTGATTTGAAAAGCATATTTCTCATATGTGGATGCTGTCCAGGGTGCTGAATCCTCTGTCTTTTTGGTATTTTCTGGTTATGTTTTATCCTCGGAAGGTTCACTGAGCACACTTGCTGTTCCCAGCATCCACCTTGCTTCATGCTTACACATTTACACACATTCACATCTGGGAGCTGCCCAGTATGACCACAGTCTTGTACTGTTAGCCACTGGGAGCTGCCCAGTGCGACAGGGGACGTACCTTACTCAAGAGAACTGAAGGTAGGCTTTAAAGCAATATTCCACTTAGTTTTAACATGGGGGTTATTTAACATGGGGGTTATTCGGCTCTTGACCGCCACAGAAACCAGAATATAAATTAATCACCAAGATTGGATGCAGCTGGATGAGTTTCTAGCGTTTGGATTTTTACTTCCCATTCATTTGAATGAGGATTTAAACTAGCAACTCTCTAGTAACAAGCCTGCTTTTGTAACTATTAGGTTCCCACCGCCCCCATTAGATATCATACTACACACTCAAAGAAACAGCTCCATAAAGAAAAGTTTACTGCTTTTTTTGGAACCACCTTGACAAAGGCAAAGTGGATGAAAAGTTGGTACGAGCGTTTAATCTTTCTTTATGGAGCCGTTTCTCAGTATTTTCTCCTTTTCTATGCATAGTGTTTCCATGATGTCGCATGCATTTCCTACCAATATGGTGCGTTGCCATAAACACAGCTCATCGGCTGTGGCTGTCAATCACCTGTTCATTTATTACAATCACCTGCTACTTTCCTACCACGATGACTGTGTAGTGATGTAACAGAATACTATGAATAGTCAGTTTTCCACTACCAGTACCTCACTAGGACACCGGTGTGCTTTTATCTCTTTCAATTGCTATCATACCATTCTACCATACCATGCCACAATACTATACAGTACCATACTATACCATATCACAATACCATACCATACCATTCTACCATACCATACCATACCATACCACAATACTATACCATACTGTACCATATCATATCACAATACCATACCATACTATACCGTAACACAATACCATACTACCATACCATACTATACTATACTACTATATCATAACATAACACCATACCATCATACTGTACCATATTATACCATACCACACCACGATACTATACCACATCACAATACCGTACCATACTATACCATAACACAATACCAGACTACAATACCATATCATACCACCATACCATACTATACCATACTACTACATCATACCATGCCACCAAACCATACTACCATACCATAATACCATACCATCATACCGTACCATATTATACCATAACAATACCATACAATACAATAACATCACAATACCATACCATACCATACCACAATACTATACCATACTATACCATATCACAATACTGTACCACACTATACCATAATACAATACCATACCATACTACCATACCATACTATACCATACTACTATATTATGTCATAACACCATACCATCATACTGTACCATACCATACCATACCATACCATCATACCGTACCATAGCATATCATACCATACATCATACCATGCCACCAAACCATACTACCATACCATAATACCATACCATCATACCGTACCATACCATACTATACCATACTACTATACCATACTACTGCACCATCAAAAATACCAAAATACCATACTATACCAAACTATACCATACTACCGCACCATCATAAAATATCATACCATAGTATACCATACCATCATACCATACCACCAAACCATTCTACCATACCATACCATACCATACCATACCATACCATACTATACCATACCATACCATACCAATGACTGCATGGTTTGTACCTTAACCCTCTAATCCTGGGGGTTCTCAAATGGTTTTACATCACCAAAATGAGCATGATCTCTGAAACTCACATTGTTGTGGACATGACTAATGTAATGTGACTAATGTTCCTCCACCACAGAAGACAAACCATTGCCACATGTTCAGCAAGCAAAAGAGTTAGCTAATGTTTAAGGGTAACAACTGTAACAATTTTGGTTGGGGTTAAGGTTAGTGCGTACTGTATGTGTTCAGAGTGTTTCCCAAAGTGAATCATTGCTTTAACAGGATTAGTTTAATCCAAATGTATAAATCTTTTTTTTTTCTTGGAGACCCGGGCGCATAACACCCAGCCACAATATGTATAGAAACACGTTATACACATAAAACATTCACAATGTCCCGCCATCCAATGTGTCACAAGAAAATATATAAATACCACACTAACGCCATCTCTGCCTCAGCAAATTCCCCCACCTCATGTAAATCAGCTCAGTTCCTCTTTAATGTGCTAATGCAGTAAATGTATTGCACGTTGGGATAAAAGATGTCTTTGCCCTGCCTGACTTGGCCTTAGGGAGTCTGAAGCTGTGGACAAGAGACAGGATGTTTGTAGGTGTTAAAAATATTCTACCAAGGGGAAATATCACTCTAACCTCTGAGTGTAGGTGTAAGCCAAATGTGCGAATTCCAATTTTATTGATGACTCAGAGGTTTTCAGTTATTCTAGCACTGTTATTTTAAGTACTACATGCAGCCAAATAGTGGTAATTAGTAATAACGTTGTATATGCTCATTGGTATATAAATGAAGATGTGACATTTTAATTTCACACATACACAATAGTCTGCATCTTATTGTATGATGTTATATGTTAATATGGGAAGTGCACATGTGCAGGGGACGATGTGTGTAGGTAGGTGTATGTATGTGTGTGTGCATGCGTGTGTGTGTGTTTATCAAAGTAGGATATGTAGAATAATGATTTCCATTTCTGATTTGTATGGAATAAACAGAAGAAGAACTGGGTAGTTAGCATGCGCAGTGACAGCCACCATGGCTGAACAGGCAAAGAAAAGAGAAACTCAAACTGCATCAACAGAAAATCCAAGGAAAAAGACGTCACAGTACTGGACACACTGTTTGATTGACAGGTGATCTCTGGGAAGAGCAGTGCAGAAACACTGCAGCAATGAGCGCTGAGCACCAAAGATGGAGACAAAATTTAAAAAACAAAGAATCTCGCAGATTACCACTTTAAGAATTGAGAAAAAGCCAAGTAGCTGGGTTTTTTCCTATTTAAACTACAGTGATTTTGTGTTGAATGTAAATAGTTCTTGGGAACAATTACTCATCAGTTGTCCAAAACAGTTCATTAAAGGAATGTACCAAGTTTCTAGGAGATAGTCCTGTTGATCAACTTAGCCACTAAATTATGAGAATATAATCAAGTTTATTTGTGTAGTCCTTAATCACAGTTGCAGTCTCAAAGGGCTTCTCATTTGAAAAAAAAAGAAAAGAAAAAGATAATAGATCATAAAGAGGAAACCCCAGGCGTGCTGAGAGTGGGCAAACAACGATTAGCTTAAATGTTGATAACAAAAAGAAACAAACAAAATTGAGAGAAAGATGTCAAAGATTTCTTGGTGACATCATTGTCGCCATCAATATCATCGTAAGAATGACACCTGGTGCAGTACGGTGGCCATTTTAGGACATCCTCAGTTGCCTTTGTCATTTCTAGATGTACTTTGTCAGATTTAGCTGTCTTTTGACACATGTAGGTGGACTTGTGTCAGGTGTAGCTGTCTTTTGTCAGATGTAGGTGGACTTGAGTCAGGTTTAACTGTCTTTTGTCAGATGTAGGTGGACTTGCAACAGGTGTAGCTGTCTTTTGTCAGATGTAGGTGGACTTGAGTCAGGTTTAACTGTCTTTTGTCAGATGTAGGTGGACTTGCAACAGGTGTAGCTGTCTTTTGTCAGATGTAGGTGGACTTGAGTCAGGTTTAACTGTCTTTTGTCAGACTTAGATAGAGTTTGTCAGATTTAGATGAACTTGAGTCAGGTTTAGCTATCTTTTGTCAGAGTTCGATGGAGTTTGTGTGCAATGGAGGTCAGTCCTGGCTTTACAATCAAGCACTTCCAAACCTTCATCACATGGAGCCATCTTGTACACACGCACTCTGAGGGCAAACATGCTGCTACAACTGGACTGAAAGGAACCAGTTGCAGATAAATACAAAACGCATTTTGAATTAACTGTGCAGCGATTACGATATATCTGATTCATATATGTATAGTCCAGCTCTCTGCCATAAGTATTGTCGCCTTATCTTGATAATGTGGTATGATTTTGTGGAAAAAAAAGTTGTTGGTAGTGTTGATTTAACCCGAGGTAGATGCCTACTACTCCGTCATATTGTCTAACATTAACTCTAAGTGCTAAGTGATTTTCCTTTAAAGATACAGATATAAAACAGGCAGATGGTTGCCAAGATCACTGTTCATAGTGCCTACACCTGGCTCATAGTGCCTACACCTGGCTCATAGTGCCTACACTTGGCTTACTTGTTATACTAACAAGTGAACAAATTGAAGACCTCCGGTATAGTAATTGTGTCTTTAAAATAAAAGCGTGATAGCAACAAACATAAACATTACATTTAAAGCAATTCTTCTTTTGTTTTTCCTTAACCAAACTGACAATCTTTTGGAACTTTACGTGAATCTAACTTGCTCAGCATACTCCTCTAACAACAAAATCATACCACATTATCAAGATCAAAACAACAATATCAGCACATATTGAGTCAATGATATTTCATTTTTAATAAGAACCACCAACGACTTTTTATTACTTTGGATAATGCTAGCCTACTATCACTGTTGACCAACAAGCCAATCTCCCAGCAATTTAGTCTATTCCTTTATGTATTCCTTTAACCACTTTGTAATATTGTTTTTTGGAATAGCCTATTTAAAGGGATTTATAACTGGGGGTGTTTAGAAGCAGAGAATAAAACTTCAAAAGGTAGAAGCTGAATGCAAATTCCACATTTAGGCATCTTACAGGTCCATATTGGTTCTAGCTATTTTAACAGTGACATTTCAAGCATGTTTATTTTTAATGCTATAATTCCAACCAAGGAAATGTGATCCAGATAATTTTAAAGAGGCGGCATTGAAATTCTGCGGAGGTATAGGTGTTAAAACATGTTCTGCCAACATGTTCCCGGCTCTAAAGGTGCTGGTAGCTATTCTGGATGTGATATTTAAAGCAGCGTGATATTTCAAGCAATGAGCTGGTTCAGGGTGTTGGGGTTATTTAGAGCATTGAGTGTGCAGTGAGAGAGGGAGAGAAATACACACACACACACACACACACACACACACACGCACACGCACGCACACACACACACGCGCACACACACACACACACACACACACACACACACAGTCAAATGCAGGTTCCTACAATGTCTGATATGCCCTTGCATTAACTACAAATTCTTATTTTTGAAACTGTTTCATGTTATTGATATTGATGATTATGTACTGTTGTATAGTACATGTTTTCAAACCAATAATTAAGTTATTATTGATATTGGTGATTATGTACTCCCCTCCACTTTTCGTATCTTAATTTCATATTCTCTCTCTTTCTCTTTCTCTCTCTCTCTCTCTCTCTCTCTCTCACACAGAATTTCTTTATTGACAAAAAGAAACTTTTGAATTGAAAATTCAACTGAATGTAAAAACTATACTGAAGAGAATTTTAGCTAATTTTGCCATTTCCATTCAGCTTTTCTAATTCAATACATCATAATTTGCATTAAAGTAATTGGATGGAAACCCAGCTACTGTTTCTTTTGTCCACTCCCTTCCTCCACTATATGCTATCTCACTTTTCTCTCCCTGCTTCACACACACACACACACACACACACACACACACACACACACACACACAGATAGAGACACCATGGGTGCAATGTCAGTTGGTGTGATATTCAGCTGTGGGTGTATGCAGCAGCAGCATGTTTGCGTATACACTGTATGTTTGTGTGTATGTGTGAGTGGGAGAGAGAGAGAGTGAGAGAGTGAAAGAAAGAGGGAGAGAGAGAGGATGTATGTGTACCGGAGGGTGTATTTTAGTCTTTTGGAAGCAGGACAGCTCCTTAGAGAAGAATATATACTATTCTCTATGGGTCAGAGATGGACACAAATACTTGCAAAAATGCATTGCTCGCAGTCTCTCTCTCTCACACCCACACACACACACACACACACATAAATGCAAGAGCATGCACCAAATGCACAGGAACGCACTCATGCATATGGTCAGTGTCCATGAATACATTCATGCACATGCATATTTTTGCATGAAAACACACACACACACACACACACACACACACACACACACACACACACACACACACACACAGCCATCCGAGGGGAGAATCATCTCTGTTGTCAGGACTTTACCCCTTCAGAGACAGCGGAGAGGAAAGAGAAAGGAAGGGAGGAGGGCAAAAGAAGTAGAGAACAGAGGATGGAGAGAGGGCGGAGTGATGAATGCAGTCATACAAGTATATGTAGTCATTTGGGAGACTTTTAGACCCATTAAACGTAGAAACACTTGGAGCCAGCCTGTATGCAAACTTTGCACACTGTAAAAACAAAATTGTTACAACACGGTAAAATCCTGGCATCTGGTGCGCCAAAAAATGTCTGTAAAATAACAGAAAAACACTGTCCCGTAAAATAACATTCATTTCCCATTATTAAAATACAGTTTATATCCACATTTTGCATAAAATCTTGTGTATTTAATCGGTATTTAATGTAAAATGAGGATATATACCTGTGAAAACATTGGAATTACCATTAAAAAAACATCTAAACTCTGCTGTAATACAGATAATCATACTGTAAAAAAAAAAAATGGTCATCTGGTCATTACAATTCAGGTTAGTATATTGAAATAAGGAGATTTTTCTGTGAAATAACACTCATGGATGTTAATGTAAGAAAAAGTGTCAGATACTGTAAATATACAGACTAACTGTAGTTTTAAAGTTATCTGTACTTTGCAATTACAAACAAAAAGCTGTAAAATAACTATGACTATAATATTATAATAATATTTTGGTTGTAAAAATACAATGCTGCTTGTAAAATTAGCACTATTGTCTTTTTCAAAACAGAGAATGTCTTTACTTTTCAACACAGGATATAACCACCGGACAGAAATTTAAATTTCTGTCCGGTGCATGCTGCAAACTTATCAAATGTGAAGTGTGAAACAACTTGACAATTGGATATGTGTCCCTCATCACTCGGGTTCAGGCACTGTCAAAACTTCAAAATTAGCTTTACTAAATGTTAGGTCACTAACAAACAAATCATTTTTAATTAATGATCTTATTGTTAATTTTAATTTGGTTAATTTGATTTCATGTTTTTAACAGAAACTTGGTTAGATGAAAATAGCAATGCTACACTTATTGAAGCATGTCCTCCAAATTACAACTTCTATCAGTCAGTTAGAGAGGGCAGACGAGGGGGTGGAATAGCCGCAATCTACTCAGATCAGTTTAACTGTACAAAGGTTGACCTAGGAGAGTTTTCGTCTTTTGAATATCTGGCCTTTGTCCTCAAGGCTGAAGCTCCAGTACTTATTTTAACACCTAGGCAACTACCATTTTTTCTCCCAGAATTCTCCGAATTGGCATCACTTATTATCACCAGATATAATAGAATAATTTTGAATGGTGATCTAAACATTCACATAAATAATATGTCTGATTCGAAGGCTATGGAATTCATCAACCTACTGGACAGTTTAGTGGAGAAAATCTGGATTTGAGGTCCATCGTAGCATTTATAAAGAATCCTTAACTGCATATAACAATGCTGTACGTGCTGCAAGAAAAGCCCATTTCTCGAAGATCATTTCAGAGAGCGGGAGTGATCTTAGAATACTGTTTTCCACCATTGACCAACTGCTGAATCCTGCCCCTGTCTCTGACATTTTAAGCCAAGCCTCTGATGCAAAATGTGAGGAATTTGCTAACTTTTTTAAAAACAAAATCACAACTATCAGGGCTAGTAATCAGGTGCTGGTAATTTCAATAACCAACCTTGTAAAAGTCAAGCATCCATGAGGGCATTTTCTAGTATTTCTGTTGCAGAACTTAATAAGATTGTAATAGAGAGTAAATCTTCCACCTGCTCTCTTGACCCTGTCCCCACTACATTTTTTAAGAGGGTTTTCAATAGTGTTTCAATCTCTGCTCTGAAAATAATTAATACATCACTTGAGACTGGGGTTTTTCCTGATGCCTTTAAAACCGCTGTTGTGAAACCGCTGTGGAAGAAATCACATTTGGACTGTGGGGTCCTAAGTAACTACAGGCCCATATCAAACCTTCATTTTTTAAGTAAGGTACTTGAAAAAGTGGTTTCTAACCAAATTAACAACTTTTTAAATGAAAACAACATTCTGGAGAAGTTTCAGTCAGGTTTCAGAGCCAACCACAGCACAGAAACTGCTCTCACCAAAATAGTCAATGATTTGCGACTTAGCACTAATGCCAACAGGGTCTCAGTTCTGGTTCTTTTGTACTTGAGTGCAGCATTTGACACCATCGACCACAATATTCTCATAGATCGTCTCGAGAACTGGGTTGGTCTCTCTGAATGTGTCCTAAACTGGTTCAGAACGTACATTACAGGGAGGAAATTTTTCATCTGTCTTGGAGATCATGTATCAGAGAAACATGATCTAACTTCTGGTGTTGCACAAGGAAGCTGTCTTGGTCCCCTGCTTTTCTCACTGTACATGCTTCCATTAGGTGATATTATCAGAGAACATAATGTCAATTTCCATAGCTATGCTGATGATACACAACTATACATTTCTGTAGAGCCGAATCATGCAGATGCCTTAAGCTCCCTCACTACTTGTCTATTGGCTATCAATGATTGGATGAACACAAATTTCTTAAAACTGAATGAAGATAAGACAGAAATACTTTTGGTCGGCCCCAAAGCCAAAGGAGAACAACTCTCCACAAGACTTGGGAACCTGAATCCCTCGATCAAATCAGAAGTAACAAGCCTGGGTGTTATCTTAGATTCTGATCTAAGTTTTAATTCCCATATAAACAAGGTGACCAGAACAGCATTCTTTCATCTTAGAAATATTGCCAAGGTGCGGCCCTTCCTAACCCAGAAAGATGCTGAAAAGCTAACTCACGCGTTTGTTACAAGTAGACTGGACTACTGCAATGCCCTTTTTACCGGCCTCCCAAAAAAGTCTATTGAGAGGCTTCAGCTTATCCAAAACTCTGCAGCTAGGCTTTTAACAAAAACAAGGAAGCGAGAGCATATCACTCCGGTTTTAGCTGCATTACACTGGCTCCCAGTGTCCTTTAGAATTGATTTTAAAGTTCTTTTACTTGTATACAAAGCTCTTAATGGCTTAGGACCGGCCTACATTACAGAATCCCTGCTGTTCTACATTCCATCAAGACCCTCAGGTCTTCTACTGCTGGTTTTTTAGAAGTACAAAACCCCACTCAAAAGAAGATTGGGGATGCAGCCTTTTTTTAACTATGCTCCTAAACTGTGGAACACCCTCCCAAAGAATATTAGAGAGGCGGGCTCTGTAAGCATTTTCAAACGACTGCTAAAAACGTATCTTTTCAGCTTAGCTTTTAAGTAGCCTTCATTTTAACTGTTTCTGTTCAGGATCCCAACAGAGCTGACACGGGCAAGTACGAATTTTCATTGGTCTTGTCCGGGTAATGCTTACTTGCACGAGTGAACACTATATGTGGGGGGGACAGAGCTTTACCCTGTATGATTCTCATCCATCTGTGGATGGTGAGGTTTTTGACCAAGAGGAGAATCTATGATTCTCGTCTGCCTGAGGCAGTGAGATCTGACGTAAATATCGGATCAAGAGTAGAATCAGGAAGGACAGGGGAAAAGTAAATTAAAGAAAAACATATGGGTTCACTCACAATGTGTATCTAAAAGTGGGAGTATTTGTTGTGTTCTTTTATCTTTCTATTTTACTTGATTTGATTCTTTTAATGCAATGCATCTTGCTTGTTCTTTTATATGAATTTTATCTTTTTATCTGTCTCTTATCTGCCTTTTATTCATGTAAAGCACTTTGAGCTGCATGTTGTGTATGAAAGGTGCTATACAAATAAAGGTTATTATTATTATTATTATTGTTATTATAACTGTAATTTTAATGCAATTTTACAGTCTTTGAAAATACATGAAATCCTTGTGAAAATCTACAGTATATTGTCTGGGGTTTTTTTGTTTGTTTTTTTGCATTTTTTTTTACAGTGCAGAAAACTGATTAGCCTTGTTTCAATGCTATTTGTATTGTGGCACAGATCAGTATGTTGCACATTCAAGGCATTATCTATCTTAAGACCTTTGCTCATAAATGAGTAATATTCACAGTTGTATTTTTTCTTGTCAAAATTTTAAATAATACTGTACCTGTACCGCAGTAGTATACATTGCATCACAGATTAGCATCTTGCCATTTTCATGCTATTTCCTAAGGCACCTTGAGACATGATGTAGCAAACTCCTGCAAGATTGAAATGGCTATAACTGTAAAAGGAGGAAATGTTGAGGATATTTGATTTGGAACACGGTATACACAGAGAATGGGAAATACAGCTGTAATAGGAAGAAAAGGATTACTGCAGGAAGAAGGAAAAAAAGGTAAATAGGTTTTTGTCCAGCAGAGAGTAACATTGATTTGTGTTTTCAACCATGTCATGAGTGGAGGAGTCCTATTCTAAGCAGTTACAGGAAGAATGGGAGAGATGAGATGTTGCTGTGGCAACTTAATGACAACAGTGTAATTCTATAATTACCGGATCACACTTTGATCTGATTTGATTGGGCTCTGTCCGTCCGGCCGTCCATCCATCCATCCATCCATCCATCCATCCATCAAAATTATATCTCAAGTGATACCTCTTGATTTTGACAAAACCTGGAGGGACGATGCATCTTTGCACTGTGCTCTGGCATTTCATTCAGCTATCCGTACGAATTACAATGATTGGCCTAATGAGGGTGCTATAATTAAAGGTCAAAATTTTAACTCCTACGCCGGAAGTGTGATTAACCGGAAACTTGCTACACACATCCAGCGATCCTTAAAAATTACACTGATTGGCCTAATGGGGGCGCTATAAATAAAGGTCAAACATTTTCTGTGATATCTCAGATACCACAGGTCCAATTTTTACGAAACTCGGTGGGATGAGGCATTTTGGCGCTGTGTTCTGGCATTTAAAACCATTACACTGATTGGCCGGATAGGGACGCTGTAATTAAAGGTCAAAATTTCAACCTTTAAAAGGCCATAACCATCCAAGGGGTGCTTGCATCATCTATGACGACATGATTACTGTTGCCTTGCTTTAATATTTCCACTGCAACTGCAAAGTACCCTGTAACCCCTGGGTGCTCTCATAGTCACCTTTACAATTTGTTCTCTATGGAGCAGCTCGACATTTTACACCTTGATGAGCTCACAGGTTCAAACACTCGTTCTCTGATCAAGGTGACTGAGAGTACCCACGGTCTAAGGGGGCACACATATGGCTTTGGACACAATAGTGGAAAAATCCCCAACAAATGACCAGCAGAGCTCCTGTTAAGTGTTAAACCATTGTAGCATTGTAGCAGCCGGCAGTGCCTGGAAAATAACCTCTCTTTTTCTCCAAAGAAGATGACAAAATGCCATTTTTGGAACATTGAACCAGGACGTGGAATTGTACCTGAACTGATGGAAAGTGTTCGAACAAAGAATTCCGCGATAAGCTCCTGACAGCACCATATACCTGGAGCCACAAAAAGGAATATCTGAATGAAAGAACAATAATATGGATAGATGGATGAAAGGCCATCAGACCCTGAACAGCCAAAGGGCTGTTTGATTCTGATGGAGCTGGAAAGCCCTTTGTTTCTACCGGCCTTTTTAGGGGCTATTTGGAATTCAGACGTTTTCCTATTAAATGATTTGATTTTATAGAGAGTGATGGGGGAAGGGAAGGGGGGGGTCAGCAGTAGGGATCCAAAGAGAGAAAGACAGGAAAGGAAAAAAGGAAAGAATAGAGACAGAAAAAAGACAAAGATTGAATTTTTCCGTGCAATGCAGCGCTATGAAACAGAATAGCAGAATAAATGCAATCATTAACATTTAAGGGTAGTTCTCTCTGATAAGGTGCCGAATAAAAATCCTTAAAATCATTTAATGCAACAGGGCTAGATGGGAGAGGCTCTCTGTCAAGTAATTGATCTTTTTAGCATTGAAAAAGGGGCAGAGAAAGACAATGAAAGATAGCTCTGTACAAAAGTCTACAGAACTACACATCAATAAAAATAAAAGGGTAGAAAAGAAAGAGAGAGACAGGTACAGATGGAGAAGTTGACAACAACCTTATCGTGTATAGTACAGTCCTACTTCATCTAATGGTCGATACCATGTAGCTGCGATATCAAGACAAGTGTCTTTCTATTGATGAACCATCTAATCAAGCCTGGTCTCTTGAAATTTCATGAAATGAGCATGATGACTTCAATGCAAATACATGCTCCCTCCACAAAAGGATTACGTGAAGGAGGCACGACTAGAAACAAGCAATAGTTTGACATTGAAATAGTCTCTGATGACCCGGGTTTGTTTCCCTCATACCAAGAACATGTCTACTCTGTGTGAAGTTTTAAAGAGTAACTAAACCCCACCCACATTTGTGGTGTAGCCTGACATCTACTGGTGAAAAGTAAGGTACTGCACTGGCCATCTGCTATAGGCTGATCTTTGGTGCCAGGTGATGTCACCAACTGTTGTACTCTATAGATGGTGACATCACAAAAAGACCAGCCAATAGCAGATTACCAGTGCAGTACCCTACTTTTCACCATTAGGTGTCAGGCTTCACCACAGATTTGTGTGGGGTTTAGTTACTCTTTAAACCCCAACTTTCCCGATTTCCCCCTTAAATTTCCCCTTAAGTAGTTTCAAAGTTAGACTTTTTTTTTTTTCCATACTGTACGGCAATGTCACATCCATATTCTGTATCTGCTCTCACCATTTACTATGCACCAACATCAGCAGCAGATCTCAGTGCTATACTGACTGGATGTGGAAGTGTTTTGTCCCTACCTCCTCTCCTGTCTCAGTTTTATTGTCAAGAGTCTATAACCTATGAAGTGCAATCTGATCTTATGTTTGTCTTCCCCAGTAGTGTCTAGCATCCCAACAGCCATGATCCTTAATACCGCTGTCAGACAAAATGCTCAGCCTCATATGTCCGGAGCCCAGGCTTAGCCTTTCACAACACTCACACTGAGCTGATCATCGTATGCTGTAAATGTTAAACCCTTTATCACAGACTGACCTAATCCTGCTATTTTGTTGTTCGTGGAGCATCTCAGCAACCTTCATTTCCTTTCTATCTTTCTTTCTTTTTCTAGCTTTCTTGACTCATTCCCATCTGCCATTGGCATAGCTCCTGGGTGATCAAACTGTATTCATATAGAATATAGTGACAACAAAGTGTAAATGCAATGTGTCTCTAATCCATATTAACAACTACGGAAACAGAAATAAACTCATAACACATGGAAAGGCACATAAATCAAACAGGCGGCAGGCAGCTCTGACAGTAACATAATAGTCAAAAATGGATTGTCAGGATGTCCATGGCTGGGGAACAAGCCAGTAAAGGTGTTGACTGTCAATTTTAAAGGATGTGAATAACTCGAGAAGAAGGGGCATCCGTGGCAATCTGCATTTTGGTGAAGGAACGAGAAATATGATTTCAGTGTGTACACCGGAGACACACGAGTGTCAAATGTAAGCTAAATCCTATCTAGACACAATCTGGATACAAGATACATGTTAATGCCAGGTGAAAAGGGGGTCTATTGAATTATATAGAGTTGTGCCACTGAAATCCGACAAACCCGCTGCTTGCTAATAGACCGCTCAATAAGCTAATGTTGCCTGCCAACAAATACAATTCAAGCCAGTATGCAGTGTTTTGGGTGATATTGCTTAACAGCAAATTTAGTTCCAGCAAGAAAATACAAATCACTGGAGGCTGTGAAAAGGCTCCATACCTCCTAACATCACAATTAAACTAAAGATAAGATGGATGTCAGGCCTGGAATTAAGTCATTTTTAGGGCAAGGCAACTTTGGCCTTTGATAAATACAAATTTATTGGCGCATCGCGGCCAAAATGTAGGGCACCAAGGCCAAAACCAATGGTTATTAAAATCCTTTTTTCAGTCCTTTTCTCAACAAAATAAATATCCTAATAGGAAAATTAAGTGCTGCAGTGTGATACAGCACATATGTAAGATGGCTCAGACTGCTAAGTTAGTTACATGTCCAGTAACACACAATAACGTAAGTGTAACCCAGGTTATTTTCTGTAGCTACAAATTACAGATGTCCCCTAAACGCCTCATAAGCAGGCTACTGCTACAGCGTTTTTGCTGCTCTCAACCCAGTTAATTTTGCTATATTCTTCATTACAGCGGCTAATTACCAGCTGTACATTTAAACTTACACTAGTTCTGCTCAAGCACTCATAGCTCTCTCCTTCTTTTAGCGACTTTCTCGCTAATCCCACAGTTGTTTACACGCTTTTCAGATCTGCTAGTTACTTAGCTTAGCAGTTAGCGATGGCTTCTCTCTCTCCCTCAGTTTAATTAATAATTAGCTGTTAGTTTACGTTAACGTTACACATATATTTGTGGGAGTGGGAGAAATCTCGCGCTACTGTTGATGTCCAGCGTGATGACGGAGACTCTGGGAAACGTGAGTTTGTTTATTTGCTGCGTCGCATGTAGTTTTAAATGAGGAAATCCGGCCAGGTCAAAACAGGGCATGCCAAACTGGCCGTGTGGATAATTAATTTTAGAAGGGGCATTACGGCCACACTCCGGGGCGTCCACGGCACTGGCCGTTTGGCTGTGGTATAATTCCTGCCCTGAGATGTTAAAGAGTAACTAAACCCCAAAACCAATTATTTGCTGAAGCCTGATACCTAATGGTGAAAAGTAGGGTACTGAACTGGCCATCTGCTATTGGCTGGTCTTTGGTGCCAGGTGATGTCATCCTTTATAGAGTGCAACACGTGGTGACATCACCTGGCGTATAGATGCCGACTGACATTTTTGCCTGCCTCCCATATCAACGGATGGTAGAATGGATAGACTTAATAATGCGTAATGCTGAAAGACTGAGAAAGTCCATATGCTGGGTCAGAAAATGTACATAAAATAAGGCTTCTCTGGCGCATCTGTATATCTAGGTATATACTTTTTGAGAACTTATATTAAAGATACAACTGGTTTTTGGTTAAGAAGGATTAGATTAGAAGACATTCATACCATTTCTAAAGGTGTAAGACTAGTCACTTTGGATGTTTATATACAAAAACTCTTTTTTGTTTGAGAAGGATTATTATTTACAGTTACAAGGTACAGCCATGGGGTTAGAGATGGCACCAAACTACAATAATCTGAACATGGGTTTCTTTGAGGCCAATCACATATATGAGAACAATCCTCTTATGAAACACATAAGCCATTGGTACAGCTTTATTGATGATATATTGTTCCTGTGGTCTGGTTCTCATGAAGAGTTGTGTGATTTGTTTTGTTAAGTGGATTTACACATTGGTTCCTTCATTGAAATTTACAGCACAGTCTGATTTAACGTCTATAGATTTTCTGGATGTGTGGGGAACGACCTGGAATAGACTACATACTACACTTTACAGGAAGGGTACTGAGTAAAGTTGTCATCCTACCTTTCGTAAGAGTGATATATTAGTCAAGCCTGATCATTACACGCCTGCTTCTCTGGTATTCACTCCTTCACCTGGCTGTTTCCCTTGTGGCCGTTGTGCACAATGCAACACTGTTTTTTCGATTATTTGTGGTTTTCTTGAATGGGAGGTTTAAAATAACAGGATATTACTCTGCTCTACCTCAAAGGTATTTATACATTGTCATGTTTATGATATTATTATGTCAGTGTTACTTCTATTTGTATAGCTTTCATATATGCGGCTGAAATATGAACAGCATATCTACCGTCAAAGTAATCCTATAGAATGATGCAAATAATAGAAATAAGTCTTTGCTTATGTAGGCCTATGTAAGAATATGTCATTTTTGTTTTTTGTTCTAGATGTGAATATGTTTTGATTTGTAGATACTGCCCCTAGTGTAGGGGAGTCTATACGTATACTATAGGTCTAACCTATTTAAAGGAAGTCACTAACAGGTGTAACCAATGACCTGACGGGCGAAACATTGTCTTTTCTTCTCAGTTTGTCAAGCTGCATATTTTTTATTTGAAACACGTAGAATAAATCAATCAAATAAATCGACAATTTATAATGCTAAAAGAGAAACAGGTACACTAGCAACACTAGCCAGTTGGACCCTGAAAGTACCTGGATGGTGATTGCTGTTGGCTGAAAATGTCATATTTCTACAAAAAGGCTTTGAGAAACAACATTCCTTTGAAAGGGTTTTTGTGAAATGTACTATTCAGACATAAAGAAATATACTGAAATAGACAAAAAGTGAGTTACAAGGTTCCTGTTTTTCCATCCTATGGTTGGCAAGTATTGTGGGACCATGTTTCTTAAACCATGGGACGAGACTTTTTTTAATTAAGTTTAAAGGTACACTAGACAACTTTGCATTTTACCCAGTTTGGGACACTATCTGGTGTAAAACCCCTGATTGTGGGGTTGAATATGAGTCACTGGATGGCTGTGTATCACTACAGGAGAAAAAATCTTCTATCATCTCCTAATGTGACCAGTCATTGTAAGCTCTTCAGCTGCTTTCTCTGTGTTAGCAAAGCAGATATCCCCCACCATTCAGCCCATATTGACCCTATTGGCCCTTTATAATGGAGACCCAGTCAATCTTCTCAGCACAGACATCATGCAGACACATTTTCAATGGCTAACCGAACACCACGCTGCGCTCCACATAGGATAAAGATCACACGCACACGCACATTTTCTGATTGGTTAACTGCGCCCCATCGAATAAAGAAAGCGATCCCGTACGGAGATGGTGCTTATTCCATGGGGTGCAGGCTCTTCTAAACAAGAAATCTCGCCATTGTCAATAATGATATCATCCAGAGGGGCGGCGAATGGCTAGCTGCACACCATATGATAAAGCTCACAGCCATACACACATAAGGCCAGACTACATTCGTTCTCAAAGCCGATTGGTAGCTCTGCAACATAATCTACATCACGTGCACACACACACACAGCAAGCATTTGATGGACAAAGACATGCAGGAGGTGGTCAAGTTCAACATCAACCCAAACAAGCACAAAACATTCACGATATGAATATATAAAACAGCTTTAGAAACTGTTTTATGAGACAAATTATATATATAGGTCCAAAATCACCAAACTTATCCTTTAGCTTTAATTTTGGCGCTATATTTACACAGGTTTTCAATGTCGGTGCAGGCCGTCATATCAACATCTATTCAACATCAAAATATTTGCTGGGCACATAAACCCATAAGGTCAGGCTGCAGTTGATTCATGTGATGCTTCAAGATCTCTCAGCACTGATACAATACATAGGCCGGCATGTTGTGTTCCATTGGATAAAGCTTCGCGACAAACATCCGCCAAAGGTCAGATAGTGATTACGGACACTCTGCCGCCGACAGCATCTCTTTTGTGAGTGAGCTATCGTCCCATCAAGGATGTATTAAGCCTCAAAATAGGTGTCCACTTCACAATATGACTTCAGGAACAAAAAAAATAGAGGAGTTATATGGGTGTCTAGCCTCTTGGATGAGATCAGATTGTACTTTCTGTGCCACAGAGTTGTTTGGAAATGTGCATGTCCTTGCTGCGGGCGCACTATCTCTCATATTCAACCCTATAATTAGTGTCAGTCTCACAGTAACGTGCAAGTTGATGGAAGCTTTTATCCAAAACACATAACAGACAATATCAATGAATAAGACAGAGAATAAAACATTTCAAATAGGGAGAAAGACAAGAACGTTCAAATTAAAAGACCAGGAGGCTGGAAGAGAGTTAGAGATTAAAAACAGTTTTAAAAAGGTGTGTTTTATGGGATTTTTTGAATGCAGAGTCTCTGATGTCAATATTGTCGTGTATATACTGCCTCCAGCAGGGTATCCCTGTGTTCTCTTCTATTACCCATTGTGAAAAGAGGCAGGTGAATGGCTTGTGTCACATGGGGCGAGATGAGAAGAAAAGAGCTGGTATGCTGCTATTGAAATTGTGAGATGTAGACATGACATCAGATTGATGTCTTTTATCATGGCTACATGTGTATCGAAAATCCATAAAGACGATCACTCTGTGTGAATGGTCCTCCGCCACAAAGGCTGAGATGGCAGAAATAGAGAGGGACCGTAATGCCTACAGATATACATATAAGGGTTAGGGTTATGGATTTCTTAAGGCCAATACTGATAATGATTTTTTGATGTCAAGAGTAACTGAACCCCAAACCCAAATCTGTGGTGAAGCCTGACATCTAATGGTGAAAAGTAGGGTACTGAACTGGCCGTCTGCTATTGGCTGGTCATTGGTGCCAGGTGATGTTTTGTTTTGTTTCTGTTTTGTTTCCCTGTGTCTTTTAATTGCACTGATCAGGAGTAGCGCTCCTAATTTCGTTGTATTCTGTACAATGATAATAAAGGCTTTCTATTTCTATTTCTATGCCACCTATAGAATACAACAGGTGGTGACATCACCTGGCACCAAAGATCAGCCAATAGCAGATGGCCAGTGTAGTGCCCTACTTTTCACCAGTAGATGTCAGGCTTTACGACAAATGTGGGTGTTGTTTAGTTACTCTTTAAGGTAGCGGATTTTTTGTGCCGATATTCAATATCTTTCTGTTTTCGTGCCAAAAAAATTTGTTCACTCTTCATTTTTTTTCCCTGGCAAAGCGCAAAAGCCTCTCAAACAGCATTTAGACCATGGGACACTAAAACTCTCCATTGAAACCCAGGATAATACTAATTAGTATGCATTATATTCATGCATACCTGTGCGGAATCCCATCAAAATGTCTCATTAGCATCATTTGAGGTTAAGGGCTTCCCATAGACAACCAGTGTAGCATTGATCAATTCTACAATGAATATGTAATCCAACAAGCTGCATCATACCTATCATATACCGATTAAGCGCCTTACTATATCATGTTATTTCAGGTAAGATTGTATATAGTTAATTTAATATAGAACCCCTTAGAACTACATGCATATACATACATATCAGGGTTCGACCAATCTCTTCCTCTCCTCCTCCCTCCTCCTCCTACTTCCTCCTGCTCTCCTCTCCTTTCTTCCCCTGCTCTACCTTTCTCTCCTTCCTCTTTCCACCCTCTCCCCTTCACATTCCTCTCTCTCCTCTCTCCTCCTTTTCCAACCCCACCATATATCTCCTCTACATTATGACTCCCAACCTAAATTCAATTTTCTTTCATTTACTAGGCTGATAGAGTTAGTCTGGCGAGCCCGCTCCAATTATTACCCATCTCACTTTTATGAGACAGTCTTTGTTATGTTATGGGTATGTTGAGAAGTGGTTTTATTGGATCTTTACAATATGCTCCAACATGGCTGGTGATCTGCCGAAGTCTTGCACCTCCAATTGTACCATATCTATTCAACTGTAATTGACAGCTTGCATTGTCTTGCAGGTGTAGAAAAAAGCCAAATATTGGCAACAAATTAAAAACATGGTTGTCAATAAAAAAAAATAATGCTACTACTGGTTACATTAATATATTATAGCTAAGGGTTAAAAAAAATTTCTTTTATACAGAACTTATTATTTCAGTTCATTTTTTATTATGATTGGGTCTATTAATAATTGTTTCATTTCTATATTCATCATTATTTAATTTCCCTCACTGTTGCTGTTTTTTGTTGTGTTTTTCACTGCCTGTTTATTAAGCACTTTGCAACTTCTGCTTTGAAAATCACCTAATCAATATACTGTATACTCCTGACATTGTGAGTTTGAGTCCCAGCTCTGAATTAAAGTATGAATATGAGTATGAATATACAGTATTTGATTTAATATATGATTTCAAATGTTTCTATAGGCAAATAAAATATAACTCACTGCTTCTACTGGTTAGATATAGTCTCTGTCACCACTATTCTAATACTCTGTAGTGTCCAGTATCCAATAAATATAAAATTGGCATAAAAATTATATAGGACAGAAATTCCATGAACTCATTTTGAAATTCAACATACAGTTGAAACAGCTACTCCGCTGCCTATTCTGTATCCATTCTCTCTTTTTCTCTCCCTCTCTCTTTCTCTTACACTCTCCCCTATCTCGCTCCCTCATGTAGCTTGTATCTATATCTGTCTATCTGCCCACACACTTTTAATGAAAGAGAGAGGTTATCTGTGCTATATTAATGAGATAGAGAGGTTATCTCCGCTACAAAGTGGAACTAGTAATTTACATCCCAGTCCCCTGGCCAGGTAGATGAGGGAGTTAATTAAGTTGCCGTCTGGGGGACCAAAGATTGCCTCCACTACGTGTCGTCAGATAAACTCAGATCAACCTGGGGGGTAAGGAGATGATTTTGAGGGCTCAGAAAATAGAAATCTACAAATGTGAGCACTTTAATTAAGATGGGCTCTCAGGGTGCCGCACAAAGACACGTGTACTGTTGGATAAATCACCAGTATAGCCAGTGTTGGATGCAGTGTGTCACAGGATTATTAGCATTTCTCCCAGTGAGGAGTAGAAGTAGTGATGTTGAATTAACCAAAGACTCTGTCCCACCTCCATCCAATGATTCCACCATGCTGAGAAATGGTACAAAAGTTGTCTTTCTCTAGGTGGAAATACTCCCTCTACTTTGATGAGAAATGGTACAAAAGTTGTCTTTCTCTGGTTGGAAGAATTCCCACTACTTCCATAAGAAATGGTAGAAAAGTTGACAAAAAACAAACATTAAATTGACTTTAAAATTAGCATTAAAATTCATCCTAATCGGCTTTGGATCACATGCCAATGAGGGGCCATGCTCTGACTCGCTCCCAGCATCTCCACTGTGTTTAGAATGAGGCTAAACCTGATAGGACTGCAGCTTCACAACCTGCCCAGGCCAAAACTGGCTACAAATTGGTCATAAAGGTCATAAATTGGTCTAAATAGAGTCATAAACTCAGCTTTGGGGTGAAGAATAGCAATTAAACTGTTAGTTGTTGGTCGGTTTTTCCACAAGTTCTAGTGTTGAAAGTAGGTGCACCAATATGAACAAAAGTAGCGATTAGTCCAGGGATAGGCAACCATGTGCCATGGACGGCCAAGACTATGCAGAGTTTCATTCCAACCAAAGACTAGACCAGGGTTGATTATCAAATCCAAGAACGCCAAGTCGATACTTGTGTCCTTGTGGAGAACGTTCTTCCCAAGTTGTCTTGGGGAGAACGTTCTTCTCACGAAAGTAAGTACAGAGAAGCTTCCTTACAGTAGACTGCAGCGCTGCTCGCCGATGTCGCAATGAATCCTGGGGCTTTCAATTTGTTCTCGTCGGTCAAGTCACCATCCGATGCATCCTCAATATTATAAGGTTGGCATGGAAACATTTTCTCTCCGTCCTCCGTTCCGTCGTTCTTTTGTTTTGGACTCGTGCTTCGGCGGTTAGATATTACGTAAAACGTGCCATGGAGGACACAAGAATGCACAAGAACGCATATTGATAATCAGCCCAGGTGATTTCACCTATTAGCACACCTTCAATCAGAAAGGAGGAACTCATTGAAATCACATGGTGTAGTATTTGGTTGGAATGGAAACCTGCAGACTCTTGGCCCACCATGGCATACGGTTGCCCATCCCTGGAGCAGTCATGGTTCCGTCTGGGATTTGAACCCCCAACCTCAAAGTCTCAGGGTCGACACTAATCCAAATGATAATCCTTCTCCTCCTTCCAGTGATTGTCTCTGGTCCTTTATCAATTAGTCTCTAAGGAAAAAGAGTTTGTTTTGTTCAGCATTATACCTTGGCCTGGGTTCTCGATTCTGATTGGAATGACAATTCAGGTTAGGAGCGCTGATTAATTTCAGATAGCCACATGCCCATTCTAAATTAAATGCACTACCAAAATGTTAGTGATCTGTGCAACTATCAGTTGATGCACTTGGCATCAAATGCTGTTTGAACTTTGCACTGCTGTAGCTAAATTAGTGAACATACCAACATACCAAGTACTTTATTAAGTACTTTATCAAGTACTACTCAATTTACAGTCATTCATGCTGCCTAATATTGGACTAAAACAACTACAGGAACAAGTGTATGGAATGCTTGGATTTATTAATATTATGAAATTATTCACAGACAAATCAATCCTCAATCAAATTACAAATTACAGTTAACAGATAAATCAAGTTTATTCAGAATAGGTTAACAGATAAAAACAGCTTATTCAGAACAGGTTAACAACAAATAAAAAACGCTTATTTAGAATAATTTAACAGATTAAAACAGTTTATTCAGAATAGGTTAACAGATAAAAGCATCTTATTCAGAATAGGTTAACATAAAAACTGCTTGTTCAGAATAGGTTATCAGAACAATTTATTCAGAATATATTAATAGATAGGGAACAGTGCAGTAGGTTAGGCCTAATACAACAGAAGGGCATAAATCCTGCATAGCTGGCTCCTCTTCTAAACAATAGCTGCTATGGCTATGAACTTGACAAAGCTGCATTTCAGCATTTTCCATGTCAGGAGACCTTTTTCCTCCCACTGGAAAAGTTTCATATTGCGGCAAACAACATGTTATTAAAGTCTGGATATCAGGACAGCTTCATTTGCCGATCTGATTAGGAGTACTTGGGAGTTGGATCACAGCCAATCCCCATACTGCATATGATATCAACGCACGTCTAATTGAAACTAAATATTCTAGGTGCGTTCGTTATTTTCAAATGCTGCTATTCTTTGGCTGGCTGGCTAATCAGTGGAGATGCATGGAATTATGAAATCAAATCATACCACACAGGCTGATGAGAACTAATGGAAACAAGCCAACAGACTGAGGACGTACAAGCATGGTATACTCTAAGAGTGCGTCTTAGGTTTTGTCTTGGCTTCGCTCCCACTCTTTCATCAGCGCCAACACCTCAACTCACAACCACAGAACCTGCGGGAGTGAACTGTGAAGTGTGTGTGTGTGTGTGTGTGAAGTGTGAAGAGTGTGTGTGTTCCTAGATGGTGCTAGGTTTGGCGGAGGTGCTATCAGAAGAGAGGGCATATTAGGAAATTGACCGCAATCACACCATTTTATCTCTCCCCTCTTCTCCCCTGTGAAATATATTTTCTGTGAGAATAATAAATATTTGATGGGGAAACAACAATTTTTTCAGCCGGGCCATCTCCATTGTTCCATTTCCATTTTGAACAAATAATATGTGAGGATACCCTTGTTCTTTTTTTTTATTCAGTGTGACTCAGGCGGTGTTCCAGTCCTTAGACATGTTGCTGTTTTTTTTTTTTTTTCTGCAGACGAATCCAGTTTGTACTATTTATCAAACCTGTGACTGTGGCTGTAATAATGCACCTATTGATCTCAAGGTTGGAAATAAACAGGGGTGTGTGTGTGTGTGTGTGTGTTTACTGAGGGGAAGGGGCAAGAGTAATGAATTGGTGTTCTGAACCCCTAGCCAACTGAACACAGACACACACACACACTCACTCACATACCCTGGATAGGTAGCATTCATCACACTACGCCTGTAGGGTGGATTAGAACTACTCCATCTCTGCTTGTGTGTGTGTGTGTGTGTGTGGTGTGTGTGCGCATATAAGAGAGAGTGTACTATCTCTGTGTGTATGCACACCAACGTGCAGTATGTATATATGTGAGTGAGTGTACAGTATGAATGTGTTTGGGGCTGTAATTGTGTATTTGTGTGTGTGTTGGATTGCTTGTGTGTGTCTGTGTGTTTCTATGTGTGGATGGTGATAAAATTGTCCTTCACCTACATCTGTCCCCACTAAAACCACCAGACACTGTTATTTGTCAATCTCTCTCTCCCCCTCTCAACAATATGCTCAACTACTTGTTTCAATGTAATAAAACAAGAAGCCCTCTCCTTCTCACTTTCTCTCCTTCATGCCTCTATGAATCTTATGGATACAGTTGTATTACAAATCTATCAACCACGGCTGGTACCATCATGGAGGTTCACTGGAGAAGTGGCTGTGGGCAAATAATGTATGAATATAGGCCTATGACAACAAAAAAGAGATATCTCAAAGAACAGAAAAAGAAAAAAGAGAGCTCACTGAAAAAGCGTGTTGTGGTGTGGCTGTAGATCCATTCAGTAATGTTCAAATCAAAATGAAGTCTGATAAGGTGGATTTGTTTCCTAATGTAGGTTACTGTGACACAGTAAACTGTCTTGTCTTTAGCTCTAGTCTCTACTCCAAAACAACTGTAACTTGAGAAGAGTCAGCTCAGTTAACCTGAACAAACTGTTAGCTAGCTAACTAGCCAGCAGGCTAATTAGCTAATAACTGATGTTAATGTTAACATGCCACTACTAGCCACTACTAGCTTCTACTAGATATGTTAGCTAGTGTGCAAATCAGATGTGTTTACAACAAGACAGTGACAGTTACCAGTTACTGGTAAAATTGATGAGATACCAATAACCCGGTAACTGGGAATAATCAGGTTATGGCAATAATCCGATTGACACGTTAATGTGATAACAGGGAAAACCTCAGTTTACATGATTCATAGTTGGGTTGAAGAAGTGAATTCAAACTTCCTGCCAGTTCTTTTAGATTTTGAACATACCTTATTTTCATATGGTCAGGTTTCTGTGTCTACTTTGCACTAGGCTACTTATGGTGTCATTTCAACAAGCATTAAAAGAGTTTCCTCATCATTTGGAATGATGAGGAAACTCACTCGATGATTGTTGAGATGAGTGTAAAAAATCAAAAGAAATCAGACTAAGGATATACATGCACCGAATAATTTGAAAGATTGGGCAAAAATCTAGCTATGTTAATCGGGTTTCTCATAACGTCACAGCTTTATAATCCTCAATGTACGTATCCTCAATGAGATTGGGTGGAATTCTGAAATACTGTCAATGCTGTCACTTATGTTTTCTTTCTTTCTTTCTTTCTTTCTGTCTTTCTTTCTTTCTTTCTTTCCTTCTGTTTCTATTCTTTCCGTCTTTCTCCCCAGTCATCTAGAGGAAGTGGTGTTTACCTGCGGCTGTCAAATCCGTTGGCTGCAGCTATGGCAACAGAGAGGAGAGGCAGGGCTAAGCAGCCAATCATTATACTGTAATGACGGCTTCAGCGACATACTACTGCAGGACATGAACATTACTAGTTGTGGTAAGTTTATTTAGTACGCAAATGAACACACACACACACACACACACACACACACACACACACACACCTAGTGACAGCCAACCAAACTTCAGATATAGCCTATACTGTATTTGGGATAGACTCCAAAGTGTGACAGATCACATTTGATGACGCTCCATAGCACCACCTACAGGCCAACCTTGCAACAGCAACGTTTTTTTTTTTACATTTCTCCAACAAAGTTGCCCTAATCTCCACCAAAATGTACACACAGCACATTTCAACTGCCTACATCATCTTTGTATCTCGGAATTTTGATACTTGTAAATGACTTCCTACATCCTGCATGATAACGTACAATGCTTAACATACAGCTGACTAGCTGATTACTTTTGTTTCTCTCTCTCTCTCTCTCTCCCCCTCTCTCTCAGACCTACCAGATATCAGTGTCAGCCACAGTAACCTCACCGTTATCGAGGGCGATCGTGTAACGGTGACCTGTAATGGCTCTGGTTCCCCGTTACCAGATGTAGACTGGACCGTCAGCGACATGCGCTCCATCGCCACACACCAGGTAGGGAGGTTACACACACACACACACACACAGACACACACGATACACAATCATACATACACAGTAATTGGACAAACAGCTATTTTCCCTCCTCTCTCTCCAGGCTAAGGTCTACGACAACGTCATTCACTCCATCAACATGACGATGTTCAATGTGAGTCGAGACGACAACAACTTCCTGCTGACGTGCATTGCCGAGAACGTAGTGGGCATGACCAACGCCTCTGTTCAGCTAACTGTTCAATGTAAGTACACACACACGCACACACACACACACACACAGAAAAGAGAGAGAGAGAGAGAGAGAGAGTTCTTCTATTGCCTTGCCTTGTTACACTCTCCATTTAATGGTCAGTCTAGGAAAGTACTTATTAGTGTTTTCATAGTGTTAAACAGGCCCATCCATCATCATTACGGCTCATATGCATCTGACCTACAGAGCTCTGTGTGTGTGTGTGTGTATGTGTGTGTGGGTGTGTGTGAGAGTGTATTTGTGTGACCTACAAAAAGAGCTGTTTGGGTGTGTGCGCTTTCATAAGCAAATCCCTCATAAATTGTACTGTCAAATGGCTATTAAAAAGGCCATAATAGCACCGTATCTATAGTACATCATAAAGGAAATGTCTGCTTCATCTGTTAAATGCACAGTTGAGTCTAATTAAAGCAAAGGAGACCGACTCAATTAGAGCCCCTATACTGTGAAACAATCACTTGCTTTCTGTTCTTGGATTGCAATTCTTAGATTCTTAATTCTTACACACTAATTTATTATTGTTTTTTACGTAATGCCTCTTTATGGTCTGTATAGCGCTTTGTAATCTGAAAAGCGCTTTGTAATCTGAAAAGCGCTTTGTAATCTGAAAAGCGCAATACAAATAAAGACGTTCAATTGGACTGCATTGAATCCTGAATGCATGAACAATGTTGCGGCCCTCAGGGAGACAGAAATTAAAGCTGCTGACATGCGCTGACCTATATGACAACTGTGAATAAGCTGGTAAGGCTGCCTGGCTTTCGCACGGCGGCTCCTGTTAAGTCAAAAAGCCGCGGGCGTATGTTTTTCATCCGAAAAGGTCAGATACGTTATCGTCGGTTGAGTTTGATTTAGATCAGACAAAACTTTTAATGATCCCCGTGGGGAAATTGGGACAAAATGACAATTACAAGACCATATGATGTAGAAATGTGTCTGTAGATATGAATTACAGCATTATGAGTGTGTGCAAAACAACAACAGTAGAACATGAGGAGATGAAGAGAAAAAAATTACACATACAGTATGTACAAGATGAAAAGACACCCCAGAAACCTGAAATATGTGCAGTATAAAATAAGTGGAAAACTATAAAAATTAGGGATGGGACTATATATCGAAATTCAATATATCGCGATACAAAAATGTGATGATACGTATTGTTGGGCAGAAAAATTATTCGGGATTTTATTCTGCTGTAGTAATCACAAATGAGATGGCTTGCCCATCACTCCACGGAAATGATATAATTTGCACTTTGTAATGACATTTTTTCATTGTTTACATTCTAGCAAGCCAATGCCATTGCTAGAAAGATTTGTGGCTCAGAAATAAATATAATTCTGCAGTCAGACTTTGTTGTCATTGAACTTTTATTTATTACATCGTATCATGGTTGTATCGAATCATGCATCCCATGTTGCGTATTATATCGTATTGCGAGATAAGCATATCGTCCCATAAAAAAAATATGTGAAATATATGTGAATCCACAGCATGTTTGTTGTGTTCACTTGAATTGGCTATACAGAAAGCCTTATATGTACAAAAAGTGTCAATGTAAAAACCTATTCATTATATTAATGTATTCAATTTACAGATGTATCTAGTAGGACTTTGTCTAAGAGAAGTGTATGGCATCCCATCCCTAACATTGCGAAAACCTCTGCCATGGTAATGTACCTCACCCATGGATGCACAATCTATTTCCAGTGTGAGCTCCACCCAAGCATTATGCATATATCTTGCTACACCCAGAGGCTTGAATCTAAAAACACTGGGCCACTGAGGAAACTATTTTAAGTCTTTGTACTTCCTGGAACTTAATTTTTGCGGGTAAGCAATATCAGCCGAAACTGTGCTCACCGTCTCCCATTGCGGTCGTAACATCCCAACATTTGCTTATTGAACTTTACTTGGCACTATTGAAGCTTGGGTGATTTTAATGGTAGGACTTTCTGGATAGATGACCGAGACCGCATCATATTCATCATATTCATCATATTACATTCATGCGTTTCCGTGTGCTTCTGGACAGGGTTGCATTGTTTATTGATCCGTGAGAGTTGTAGTACGCATTCCTGTGGTTTGTGGGTGTTAGGATTATGATACACTGGCAGTATCTTTAGGTAATGGAGATGAGCAATATTGCCTGTGAAAAAAGAAGCAAAAGGGATACAGTCACTATGGATGAAAAGTGGGCTATAAAACATAAATATGCCAGGGAAATACACTGTTAGTCATCATTGTATGCAAAATTGTCCATTAAAATTGTTTCAAGTGTTTGCCTGTGTATCAAGGCTGTAATGGCTCAGAACCAATATTTGGATATATTCTTCAGGGCCACACTATAATATTTATGGTTCATCATAAAAAAAGGGTGCACTGTGTCGATTATGTGTACAGACAGTCAAATTCAGAAAATAAATATATAAAAGAATGAAAGTCATAGTGAGGTAGATTGTGTCCCAAACCAGCATGTTGCCAGACTGGTTAGACTGGTTTCTATAGTGTTTCTTTTGTAACAGATCTATGTGTTGCAGAACTGTTTCTTTTGTAACAGATCTATGTGTTGCAGAACTGTTTCTTTTGTAACAGATCTATGTGTTGTAGAACTGGTCAGACTGGTTTCTATACTGTTTATTAGAACACAGATCAATGTATTACAGAACTAGTCAGACTGGTTTCTATATTGTTTATTTTGTAACAGATCAATGAGTTGCAGAACTGGTCAGACTGGCTTCTATAGTTTTTCTTTTGTAACAGATCAATGTGTTGCAGAACTGGTTAGACTGGTTTCTATAGTGTTTCTTTTGTAACAGATTAATGTGTTGCAGAACTGGTCTGCAGAACTGGTTAGACTGGTTTCTATACTGTTGATTTTGTAACAAATCTATGTGTTGCAGAACTGGTCAGACTGGTTTCTATAGTGTTTCTACAAGTTAAATGGCTGCGGTGGAATCCAGAATAAACAGTCGATCAGTAGCTCTGAAGGGGAAGCCTGCACACAGACAGTGATTATCCACAGCAGTACCCCATACTTACGGAAGAGCCAGCACAGCAATCACAGCTGTCCTTCCTCCTTTAGACCAATGATGAATACTAGCATAGGAACGATGTACTGGCTCTTCAACAAACATATTTTTGTATAGTTTTATATCAACCTGGTTTGAAACATTCAGCATGTGATTGTAGTTCTAAAGACACTAGCTACTGTAGTTACATCATACTCATTCATTTCTGGGCTTGTCGCCAGTGTTGTGCTGCTTATCGATTCGCTAGAGCGGCAGTGGGTGTTTCTGTGGGACTGTGCAACTTCAATTCGACAGAGGAAGGAAATAATGCATAATAATCATGCTTCTTAGAGAATGTAATTGTGTGTTTATGTAATGGAAAGGACTCTCCGTATGCGGTCCAAAACAAATTGTGACAAATTGCTGACATTATTGCCATGACTTATATATATATATAACTACCGTCAGCTGTACGGTGTCCAAAACGTGAGAAAAATTAACGAGACTTCATGGAAGGTTTTTTCACGTAAAATGTGTGTTTGGGTGCGATTCCCATCTGAAAACAGAAAGAGATAGAGTCATAGAGTGTCAGGGTGATTTCATTTATTTTTATTGAAATATTATTTGACCAGGTTAGTCCCATTGAGATTAACAGTCTCTTTCTCAAGGGAAGCATAATCAAGCAAGCAAGATCAAGATAGACATAAAAGCTACAAACCGACAACATCCAACAATTTCTTAAGTCACAATACAGTTGCAGTCACATAAAAAGTTCAAGGTAAAACAATGTATACAATTAAAATGCAATCAAAATCACATAAAAGAGAGAGCATAGTAAAATCTTCTCTTTATGTGCTCAAACAAGCAGGTTCACAGGATCAAAACTAAATCTCAAATTGAAATCTCAAGAAAACAAAGCAAAGAAAGTTCCTTATTTAGTTTGCCACAAAATCCTTTATTCATTAAGAGAAACAAGCTGTGGTGCGAACATTTTCTACTGCTTCAGGCAGCATAGCATAGCAGCAACATTTTCTGATAAAAAAAATCACTCCATTTTTTTTCTTTTCTCTTCTCTTGGAAAGATTCGCCCCGGTCATAGCATTCCACAAATTGCCTATGGTGGCCCACAGGGGACAGTAGTTGAAATGTGAACAGGATGAAATGCAAAAAAAAGGGTACTCTTAATGTTTTCAAGGGTATTTTTGCCCTGAACCCCTGTTAATTTCTGACCCTGGTGTGTCCCCCAGCCAAAATTCCATCCAGAACATGTAGGCAACCAATCGTAATGCAAGTCTGACCACTATATACAATAAGTTTGTGTGTGTGTGTGTATATGACAGGATAGAGTCCACTTACCTTGTGGTGAAATGGCTCAGAACAACGATCTCCTTTCTTCAGCGCTGGTTTGAATTTCTCACAGTAGGCAAGCGGTAAGATGATGATGGTCTGTTGCCGCAAACAGCAGTTGTGTTTGCATTCAGATAGAGTTTTGTCAGTCAACAGAGAGAAACACTAGAACGGGAATGCACACACATTCACACACACAAAATCGATTTGCACAGATTATGATGAGGCCAGCATATTCAGGTGACAATTGAGGTCTCTCTCCTCCCTCTCTCTGCTCTTTCCGCTCTTTCTCTATGTCGCTTTATCTTCTCTCTCTCTGCCTTTGTTGTTCTCTCATGCACTGCAACAATACATCTGGAGTGTCATGACAATATAAGCTTCATTGTAGCGCGAGTATGTATGACATTGTAATACAATAAAATCCCTTTATGTCTTTCTCCCTCTCAATAACAAATGTAGTGCGGAATGCTCATCTCACAACAATTTCTTTCTTTCTTTCTTTCTTTCTTTCTTTCTTTCTTTCTTTCTTTCTTTCTTTCTTTCTTTCTTTCATTCTCTGCCTAGGATCTGTCACCTCCCTCAATTTTAATTCAGTTCAATTCAATTGTGCTTTACTGGCATAGAAACAGGCAGAAAACAAATCCTATGTTGCCAAAGCAGTAGTTTCCTTTCAAAGTATTATTATTAACTTTAATACATGAATAGAAATAATTACACAAAAATCAATTACCATCAGCGTTATCAGCAATATTGCAATCAGTAAGCATCCTATAACAATTTAATTCTATTCTCTCTCTCTGTGTCTCTCTCTGTCTCTCTCTCTCTCTCTCTGTCTCTCTCTCTCTCTCTCTCTCTCTCTCTGTCTGTCTGTCTCTCTCTCAGTTTAATTCATTTCAACTCTCTCTCTTTTCTCCCTCCTCTCCTCCAGTCCCTCCCTCCATCCTGAAGCTGGAGGAACCGGAGCGGCGCCATGATACTTGCATAGAGTTTACAGTTCGTGGTTCGCCCCACCCGACCTTACGATGGTTCCACAAAGATAAGGTGGGTTTACTTCATCTGTCGGTGGAGCTGACAAATAATGCACGACTTTAATTTTCTTCATTAGGCTTTACTGCAGTTTGCTTTAAAGCTGCTCATCTTAAAGGTTCATTGTGTGCCTGTGTACTTTCAGTAAGAGGAAATTCGCTCTTTGAAATACTTATTTAGATATTAAACTACTGATTTGAGTTTTTCCAAGAGGAAACAGGAGTCCTTGCTTCAGTATATTTTCCAATGGCAATTCATTTTTGAGCATTTATGGCAAGGATATGACAAGGTGTGACAGTTTTCATACCTTAGCCCAGCTGTTCTCAATCTGGTGGTCAGGACCACCCAGGGGGTCGCAAGATAATTTTGGGGGGGTCACAAGATAATTGATGGGATAGGAAAAAAAAAAACCATATTCCTACAAGAGAAATGTATTATCATGGTTTTTCTGATTTTTCTCGAATTTTTGCTTTTTTCTTATGAAATACTGAATAGTTTTCAGTTTCTAGCCCTCCTATTATGTTAAAATTAATAAACATATTTTATGTTTGGGGTCAAATTGACCCCAGCAATGTAAACCTAAAAAAAATGATTGCAATTGAAAATGTTACCCAAGTTTACAGTTCAGAACATCAGCAAGTAACACATAGTAGTTAGTCAATAATGAAAAAAAACACCAATAAAAAGTAAGTTAGTCACCAAAATAGTGTAGGTCAAAATGGCCCCAAACAACACCATTGTATACAAAGTGTGTACAGGACCTTGAAAACGTATCATCATGTTACATTTTTTGTTTACCAGTTTTCCTCATGAAAAAGTCATCAAGTATCAAGCTGAAAAAATAATGTTAATCATATTTTTAGAAATGTTAAATGTTGAATGGGGTCAAATTGACCCCAAATATAATAGGAGGGCTAGTTCTCTGATAATTAATGAAAAAAATATTTGGTTGAATTGTATAGGGTCGCAAGTAAGCATCACTTTGTTTTTAGGGGTCACAGGTCAAAAAGGTTGAGCCTTAACTGCCTTAGCCTTACATCTAATAATTTATCACACTGACCAAATAATATCTTGTCAGTCATCAGCAAGAAATGTAGTCAATGTAAACAGGTTTGGAAGTTTTGGTGACAAATCATATATATAGATGCAGGGACTTGGCCATAGCTTATGGTTTAGTGGTTTGACCCTGATCATCTGTTGCTCCCCATTCAGGAAATTCCCCACAGTGAGTATGTGCGTACTGAGATGGAGATTTACCAGGACTATTTGGAAGGCTGTCTCACCTTTAAAAACCCAACACACCACAACAATGGCAACTACACGTTGGAGGCAAGCAACTTCCTGGGTGTGGCCACCAGAACTGTATATGGGCACTTCCTCAACAGGCCCTTTGAAGGTAGGCTGGGAACTTGAGGTCGAGGTGGAATAAGGGAGAGCCATATGCTGCACTCATGTCGTATCTTAATGATGCTTGCTACTTGAAAATCACCTTGGCTTTTAGATGGTAAATACTACTAGAAAATAGCATTCACCTCGGCTTTTAGATGGTAAATACTACTAGAAAATAGCATTCACCTCGGCTTTTAGATGGTAAATACTAATAGAAAATAGCATTCACCTCGGCTTTTAGATGGTAAATACTACTAGAAAATACTGTTCACCTCGGCTTTCACATTGGATATACTGTTCTGATGTCTCCAACAAGGAAATACCTCTAGTGAAGTGTAAGGAACGATATATTTGTTTCAAATAAAACCAACAAAATCATAATTTGGTGATTATAACTCTTAAAATGTTGGATTTTTGGTTTGTGGTTGACATTGTAATATTTGGTTTGCTGTAAAACATTTCATGGGCCGGATCTACTAACATTGTCACAATTCCAGGCGCAGCGCAAAAGCAATTGCGGGTGCAATCGGTCCCACCAGTGCAGTATTTACTAAAAAGAGCATAATTAATTAGAATTGCGACTGCGCAAATATAAGGGCCAAACAATGTGCACAATAGTGCGTTCACTGCAGTTTCCCCTGTGACAAGTTAATGATGGGCAAAAACAAGAGACGATTTCTCTGAAGCTGAAGTGTTGGTGGCGGAGAAAACCCCAAAGAGCTCTCCGCTGCAAAGAAGACATGTTTTACCAGCGTGTAAAAAGGCACTCTGGGACGACTTAAAAGTAAAGTGAATGCAGTTCTGTGAACATTAATGCTGACTGTGGCCCATCTCTCCACCGCTTTTGCCTCTCTCTGCTTCATCTGTTTTCTTATGTCATTGTTATTGTCCAGGTTACTGTCCATTCCAGTTTGTCCCGGTACCTATGGCGCGCTCAGCCGTCTCGGTGGGGGATCCCTCTTTGACTTGGCCCGCCCAAGGTTTTCTTGGAAGTTTTTCCCTGTATGCTTCGAGGGTCTAAGGCTGGTGGTGCCGGATAGGTTAGGCTATGTAGAATAGGTATCTTGTGTTTGTCTTACATCATTCTGTTCTACGATTGATTGTTGATCAGTTAGATCTACATAGGCTCAAGTAGTTTGATACATGGTTGTCATAAGGGGCTATATAAATAAATTAACTTGAACTTGAACTAGTTGGGCACCAGAGTGCGATTTAGTGGAGGTAAAAAAGCACTGGTTTGATATGAGGAGGTGAACCAAAACCTGCCACAAATAAAGCCTCTGCACGATGGCAGCCCCTCTGAAGAAGAGCCATTAACTCCCTTGGAGGAGCAAGTGCAGGAGAACCTGATTGAGATGCAGGTGTGGGAGGGATGGATACTTTGTGAAGGTACAGTTAAATATAGCTGTAGAGGCCGCACACACACCTCTCCATTGTTATGACACACAAACGTTATTATGCACAAACGTTTCAGCTACATTATTCTCATCAAGGGAATGCCGCGGAGACATTGGTTCATAATAAGTATCAGCAAATTGAGAAAAGACTGTGCAACTTTTCCTTTTTGTATATTTAGGTAATAGTCTGCATATTGAGTGTGTTTTCTGCTGCTCTGCCAATAAGGCTTAAATGGTACAAGTCAACATATTCATTTAAACCTGATTGGAATTGTAATAGGGATGCAATCTAGTGAGTTCATGTTATGTTCTGTAGATCACTGTACCTTGGAGGCGGACCCAGAGACGGGGTCATGGTCAGCCTTGGTGAACCCATTCTGGCCACCAAGTAATAAGACATGCTTTTCACGAATTCTTTAAATTCTGTGTGTAGTCATCACATGACAAAAGGCCACTAGCTCTTGATAAATGTCGTTCGCTGCCAATTTCTATAAATCCCTCACTTTATTTTGCACCTCAGCCTTGGAAGACCCACAAATACATATGCAATAAGGCCAGAGCGCAAAAAACGCTGCACCCAGATCAACCCATGAAATGCAAATCGCCTGTGCGCTGTCTTAATAGATCATATAACAGGGTTTCGCGCCCACAACTCAATTTGCACTGCCGCAAATCTTTAGTACATCCGGACCCATGTGTGTTACGTGGGAAAAAGCAAACAAGCTGATCAGGAGCAAACAAAGTCTACAGAAAACTTCAATCATGGTGTCAAGTTCAAATGTGTGAACACTTCCAAGTCGTTGCTTTGAGATGTCAGGCCACTTATTCGGTTTACAGTTTTGCAGACGACTTACCACTTAAAGAGTAACTGAACCCCAAACCCAAGTCTGTGATGAAGCCTGACATCTAATGGTGAAAAGTACTGGCCATCTGCTATTGGCTGGTCTTTGGTGCCAGGTGTCCCTCTATAGAGTACAACAGGTGGTACCAAAGACCAGCCAATAGCAGATGGCCAGTTCAGTACCCTACTTTTCACCATTAGGTGTCAGGCTTTACCACAGGGTTTGGGGTTCAGTTACTCTTTAATATCTGGATGTTGGCGAAGCAGTGATTGATTTCCCTGTGATTCCACCCTGCACAACCTTGATATATCATCAGCACTGCAGCACTAACTGTGTCTATAATGTGTGTTGGATGTTGGCGTGAACTGAAGCTTATATTTAGTCTAAGTGTAAATGAAATGCGGTTAATAAAGGAAGGCTATATTTAGATAAGAGGTGATGATCTCGTTAACACAGTATTATTTTCGGTTCCGCTCTCTTCACACATTATACCGATGTTCTGTCTTTCTTCGTCTCTCTCTCTCTCTCGCCCCTACCTCTCTTCTAACTTCTTTATCTTTCTTCTAGCACGGTCGTTTTTGTCTCTGTCTCGTTACCCCTCTCTTGGTGTTTCCAATGCTGTGTGTGTCTTTCACACTCAATGAATGCACTCCCTTCACCTTCTCTTTGTCTTCCACTGTCTTTTCTCCCTGCCCTAACTCTTTCTCTCTCTCTTCCCTCCCGCTTTTCCAGATGTGGATTATGATTATGGTAAGTAGGTTTTTTTTTCTTTTGTAAGAATCTCATTATAGAATTATGATTTCTTTCTCAGGGTTGTCAACATTAGTTAGCGTTTCACCATGACATCCTCTACATAGGAAAAAGGCCCCCGATGTTCACGCTAGCTTAGTTTTTATTTGATTAGCCTCTATGCATGTCGTCATAGAATGCCTTTTAATGTATTCACCACAGAACATGACTCCTACTAAAGATTACTGGCCTAAAAATGCACACAGCATGATTTCTCTTAAAGGCATACTCTAATCCAGAGTTGGCGACTAGTGCCTGGATAGCCTCTCCCAGAGCCAAATGTATTAAATTTAGGCTCTTATTCTGGAAGCCGTTCTCATTTAAATATATTAGCATTCATGTCAGGTAAACCTCGTCTGTGTTTTCTTACTGAGCGCTGATTTGTTTTATTTGTTTTGTGTCAGTGAAATAATCAATTATCCATGCAAGTGTCTGGTATGGGATGGAATCCTGCAAAGAAAATGACCTGATATCCAGAAGCTATACAAAACTAATTCATAAACGCACAGAATATGATTACTCAGCAAATTCTCTCTGGGTACCAGCTTCACCGCACTTTTCCATCTCAGTAATATTACAGCTTCATTACATACATTGTCAAAAATGTTTCTTTTTACGGTGCTATCCATTATGCCAACAGGTAAACTCCCCGTTCCTACCCCACACATACACACACACACACACACACACACACACACAATTACTGACCTATAACATCATTATTTCATTACTTTGATCTCTGTATTTTATGTCATGGCCTTCCGTGTGTCTACTGGTGTTTGTATTCATGTATCGTTCTGTTCTGATCGTACAAGTGCTCGCTTATTGCAATGTGTGATGTCCTCAGACGATCCCTACGCAATTCCCTCACGTAATCAGCTTGCCAGTAACCTGTTGTGTATTCTGATGCTGAACTCCTGCCTGTATCTTCTTGTGTCTTTCTATAAGGGACCCCGACTCCGACCATCTCAGTGACTCACAGACCTGAGGAAGATACTTTTGGGGTGAGTGGTGAAAATGTGGAAAATGACCAGCTAATGCTAATTAACTTTGCCCAACGCTGTTTGAAAACTCCAACCTAAGTGTGTGTGTGTGTGTGTTTGTGTGTGTGTGTGTGTGTGTGTGTGTGTGTCAGCAGTTGTCATGGACATCATTCCACATTGTAAGAATTAAATTTTTTTTTTTAATTTAAAGAAATAGAAATTGAAATATACTTTGCTTAGTAGTGACTAGCGTGTAGCTCTTGCCTAGCTTATAACAAGTATAGACATTTTGTTTAAGAATAATTAATTATTTTCAACCTGGGCCTTTCCTAGTTTTTACCATCATGACGATTGATTGTGTTCAAAATTTCATCACTTGCTTTACTGTAGAGCTTTATGTAGCTTTATGTAGATTTAATTTATACAGACAGGAATCCAAGCACAGTATTTTTCTTTGTTGCAAATTTGAGGCCATGTTTATTTCTGTTATTTGTTTCTGTTAGTATTTCCCATAGTTTATGTGATATCCACTGTGCTTATTATCATGGGAAGTGATTATAGTGAGTCTTTCTTAATGGGAGGTAGTTATAAAAAAGTTTTTGGTATCTGCTTAGTGCTAATTTAGTAAAACATTTTCCCCTTGATGTGCATATTTTAGCCACAAAAAAACCCTAAAACTCCACAAATTGCATTGTGAGTTTTGTTTGACAAAATAAAAAATAAAAAATCATAATTTTTGTAAAATCAAGAATTTTTGATCGCAATTGTAACAAAAAAAACCCCTCTGTGTATATCCTTGAGGGACTGATTTCCAGCCAGTCATCAGTATTTTTACTGAAATATTTATTACAGAGTTCAAAGTATTAATTAGAATTCATAAGCAGATAATTCATGCAATCATTTCACTGCCTATACACCTTTTCTTCTGGGAGAATCAACATCTATCCTAATTACCATCAATATAATATAGTATATGCTAACATCACAGTGTAGCTGGCAAAGAAAAGAAAGAAACAGAAAAGAAAGAGACAGAAAGGCAGAAGAACAAGACATGAACCAATGCAATGCAAGAAAGAAGAACTGCTCAGACCAGAGTGTGCTATTTTAATCCTCCCTTTTCTTCTCCTCCGTTCTCTCTCATCCGTTTGCCTCTATCTGCCTAAATCCCCTGGTGGCTGGTGAGCCTGAGAGTTGGTTAGAAATGTAATTGAGTTCATCTTTCTCCTGTAATTGACTGGGAAAAGATAACTGTTGAGGCTAAGGTTTTAGTAGAGCGTGTGTGTGTGTGTGTGTCTGTGTGTGTGGGTAAGTGAGTGTGTGCACCTGTAAGCCTAAGCGTGTGTGTGTGTTCATGTGTGTGGCAGAGGAGGTGTGATAGATTATATTATATTATACATTACTATTCCCTATTCACCTGTGAATTGTGTCTTTGCACGTGAAATTACATTTTCACATGTGAAACAAATATTGCCGGATGGCAGGTGAAAACATGAAAAAAAAAAAAAAAAACACTTTCACTTCGACATCTGAAGTAAAAACCGCCCCATATGATGAATACAATGTGAAAAAAAAGAAAAGTTCACGTGTCCAAAAAGCATGCGCTTTGAATTCACATGTGGATTTTCATATGCAGAAACATAATTTTTTTTTAAAAACCCTCTGAAGAAGCAACAGGCTAACAGTGATGATTTTTCTCCAATTTTGGTATTTGTCTTACTGTATATCCTATTATATTTTCTTCTTTTTTTTTCTTCTTCTCTTCTTCCTCGGCTCTCCAGGTCTCCATAGCAGTAGGACTAGCAGGGTTTGCCTGTGTGATGTTGGTGGTTCTCTTCGTTCTCATCAACAAGTATGGACGACGCTCCAAGTTTGGCATGAAAGGTAGGAATCTGATATATATGTCTCGATCTATCGGTCTTTCCATTCTGATGATTTGTCCTTTCCTTTAACCGGGTTATATAGGGCATCAGTTTGGTCACTCTGTTGAATGTAGTCTTAGGGTGTGACCACTATGGGGTTTTGAAAGCAGATACTGACATTTTTGGATAGAAGCTACCAATAGCTGGAATATCAATATCTTTAAATTTGACCAAAAAAAATTCCAAATAATTCCAAGCATTCAGTTTTTCCCCAAAATTTTAGGGGCTAAGGATTTGACAGTGAGAATATGAGATGGATTCATCATTTTGGAAAAGTTCTACATCTCAAAGATAGAACATTTTAGTGAAAGTCCTGCAACTGCAAGTGTGAAAAGTGAAATTTTTTGGAACTTTTTGGCCATATGGTAAAACTATGGAGTGCAATCAAATGTGGTCTGGCACACTTTCAGGTCTTTGCAAACATTTATATGAAGTTTGGTTGCTTGAACATTTGGACATTATGGAAGTGTGCATTCCTTCCTGTTTGCGTGCAACTCTTTTTGTGCGTCATGGCCAAATGGTTACAAGTATCAAAATGATGTGACACAAAGCAGATGTAGTGCAGTTGAAATATACTGTGTGTATAATTTGGTGGTGATTAAGGCAACTTTGTGGGAAGATAACAAAAATAGGTGCTATTGCGAGGACTGTCTGATAAGGGCGCTCTGGAACATGAACAAATGTGATCTGACACATTTATGGGCTTATCCCAAACATGGATGTGAAATATGTTTTTTCTAGTGTCAAGCGTTTAGGAATTATGGGGCACACTTTCACCCACGTGACCAAAAGTGGTGAACAGACCGACCAACATTGGGACACTGTCTCGGGGCTAAAAACTACGGGTAGAAACCATAATCTAGGAAGTCCATATATACTCTCTGCAAAATGTCACTGGGAAGATCAACTTTGCGGGAGAAATAGCAAAAAATAGGTTTTGCATATAATTCAAAATGGCAGAAAAACTATCAAGGTGGAAATGAAAGCCTGTATGTGCAGTGGATTCAGCTTGAGCCAAAGAATCTGACGGGGGGGGAAATTGATTCTAGGCCAAAACATAGAGTTGCTTGTTAGTGCCACCACCATGGCCAATTGTCTGAGCAGTGGGAGAGATTTAATTTATCCACCAAATTGGTTGCTCTACGACTTCTAATTGGCTGACACGCTAGCTGAGCCCTCCCACTGAGGTACAGGTGGTTTTAGGGCAGAAGAAGAAGAAGAAGAAGAAGAAGAAGAAGAAGCCTCACAAAAACAATAAGGTTTCAGCCCTATGGGTTTGAACTCCTAATGATAGAGGGAAGGATGAATAGAGATAACTGGAAGGAAGGATAGAGGGAAAGAAGAAAGGAAGGAAGGACGGAAAGAAGAAAGGAAGGAAGGAGGGATAGATGGAGGGAAGGACAGAGGGAAGGATGGAGGGAGGGAAGGAAAGAAGGATGGAGGGAGGAAAAGGAGAGAATGAAGGAAACTGTTGCTGCAGTTCAACCCCCCTTTTTTCTTTCAACTTTCTGCCTTTTCTTTCTTCTCTGTCTGTCTTTGTTTGGTCTGGTTTCATTCTGCCCGTTTTTTTTGTTTGTTTTGTTTTGTTTTTGTTTTGTCTTCTTTTCTTTTCTGTTGTCCTTTTTTTGGTTAGGGTCATCTTTTATAGATGTGTTTCTTACTGTATGTTTGGCTTCTGGACAACTGAGTCAGTCTTTGAACGCTCTGAAATAACACATGAACTTCTCTCTTTACCTATCTCAGTCTCTCTCTCTCTCTCTCCTTCTCTTTCTTAGAATCTTTCTCTGTCTCTGTCTCTCAGTATCCTTTTGTCTCAGTGTCTCTCGCACTCTCTCTCTTTGTCACTCTCTCTCCATCTCTCTTTGTCTCTGTATTTTCCTGGTCTCTCTCTCTCTCTTAATCTTTCTCTCTCTCCCTCTCTATCGCTTTGTGTCTTGCTCCATCTTTGTTGTAGATTCAGCTCTTCTCTGTCTCTTTTTAGTAGTGACTTAGTCTAGTCTCTCTCTGATAAGTAGCAGTGTAGCATAGTCTCTCTCTCTCTCTCTCTCTCCCTCTCTCTTTTGTGTCTCTCTCTGTCAGTATTGTAGACTAGAGGACTTCTGAGGGTCACTTTGCCTGTTGTTTACCCTTACGGCAGTCCTGATTGGTTGTCCTCGGATGGCCGGGGGCTTCTGATTGGCTGACACACGCTAGTCGAGCCCTCCCGCTGCATCATGGGAAAGGATGAAGAGGAGGAAAAAGGGGAGGAAGGAAGAGAATAAGGAAGAGGAATGAAAGGATGAGAGCAAAAAAAGAGAAAATGGATGAAAATGAAGGGAAATGAGGGAGAAAGAACTATAGCTGGAAGGATAAGAGAGGAGAGCTATAGAGAGAAGGCAACTTGGACCATAGAGCTATCATTTAAAGCTACAATACGCAACTTTTTGTCTTGAGGCAGAAAGCATTGTTAGTCCCACCCTCCTCCCCCTCAGTTGGTCAAGTTCCCGCCCCCAACACTTGTCAATCATCTTGATGAGCTGTCATGTAGCCTGAGGCTGAGGTAGAATGAAAGAAAGCCAATCTGCAATAAAAATGTTCTTTCACTTCTAACTGCTTTCCGCCATAGATGTTGTTGCTATGACTTCCATGTGCTTAATAGCCACAATGCAGCTCACCTTGGCCACACCCATAGCAAATAGTATGCACACCCAAAATGTCATTGAAAAGCCTATTTCAGGCAAACAGGGGATTTTCGTATGTACGACTACAATAAAAACCCTTAATACATAGTGACTTAAACGAAAGTGTCTTGGTCCTTGGTTTTGAATCTGGCATATGACGTTTGTCACGGGCCACCATTACTCTCTCTATTGTTTTAACAGTGCTTCACTCTGCCTCGGTGTCAGTCCAACAAATCTCATGCTAAATGAGATTTGGCCAAATGCACTCAAGTAACAGGGACAGGACACTGTGCGCGCACGTGTGTGTGTGTGTGTGTGTGTGTGTGTGTGCGTGTGAGTGTGTGCACACTCGTTTTGTGCATGACTGTGTACTTGTGCAATATGAAGGATGTAAGACACAATGTTTGTTGTCCTCTAGAATAGCTCGCCAGTGTTTGAATTGTGTCATTGGACATATAGTAATTAGAATAGTGTGGAAGAGACATCTGTTGTCCTCAGGAAATGTTCCTTCACAGACAGTCAGACAGGGTTAGAGGACAGTGTTGGATGGTAACAGTCATCAGTAAAATGATTACTTTCCAAGTAGTGAGTAGTGCAACAACTTACTTTTTAATTTGAGTAATAATATTACAGTTACAAATCTAAAAATACCCCCAGAAATATCTCACCACCATCCACTAATTTGTTTTCTCTGTAATTTGTCATCGTCCTTTCAGTCTAGATGAGAAATGGTAGAATAATTGTCTTTCTGTGGGTGGAAGTATTCCCACTACTTTGATTTTATCCAGTAAAATGATGGCAATAACATTGGACAACAACGCTGTTTGGTTTCCTGATCATTCACAGGAGAGGAAGCCGACCCGATTTTTGACGTTAACAGAGGATATTATCACCAATTTTTGGGGTGTAACAGAAAAGTTGTATAACAAAGTAAAATTATTGCACCCAGGGAGTAATAAGTAAGGCGATTACTTTTTATCCTACAGCGCAGCCGAGGGCATCACAAGGCAAATTCAGGTCAGTCAGTCAGTCGGTCATCTGTTGCTTCGTCAGATGGCCTCTAGAGGGTGGCTTTGACTAAGAGATGCGAAGAGAAGAGTGTTTCCCATACAAAATAAAAAGTTGGTCAATATAGAGAAATTCATCTAAATCGATCTCTAATCTGCCTGATCATGTCATGTTTGTCATTTGGAGATGCACAGACAGCAGACCAGCAGCATTGTACTCAATCCAACAGTCTTCCGGTGTGAAAACAAAAGTGAAACTTGCCAAATTCGCCTGTGTTAATAACGGGATTTGTAAACAGTACCACGTCTGCTGCTGCTCTACAAACTTTAACCGTAGGTAACGTTACTACCTTGTGGTATTTAAGTAACGTTAGTGGAATTATTTAAGCAATACCCATGTTGCAATGCTTCAGTGCATTGAATTGAATTGAATTGAATTGAATTGAATTGAATTGAATTGAATTGAATTGAATTGAATTGAACCCACACGCCATGGGTCTGTACAGGATCTGTGCTTGTTGGGTAACAACCAGCACACTGTCAGTTATACTCAGTTATAGTAGACTTTGGACAGAGGTAAACTTGCTTACATAAAGAGTACCATTGTTTTTAGGGGGTTAGTGCCATTAGTAATTTTGTGCTTTTGTAAGCAATGCAGTCATGACTGCATATTATAAATACAAATAAGCCTATGTTTTTATTTTATTTAATTTTTTATTTAATGTTATTGATTAATGCATATATTTATGTTATGGAGTTATATATATATATTTTTTTTATTTGCTCTTGCTCTACTATTACCATGCTACCTCTGATGTTGGTTGTTTCTCATCATCTCCTGTTTTATTTAAGTAAAGGGTGTAAACATACAGCAAAAAATAGGGTGTAAGCATGCAGCTAAAAATAATGGTTGAGTCGCATGAACGTTGGGATACAGTCACGTTGCATTTCTACAAAGGACGGGTTGGGAGAATTCATTAGTTCACTGCAGTGACGGAGCTGCTGCTGAGGAACTGATGACAGAAGTCCAGAGGACCCCGGCGCTATTTACAAAGACCATCGCCTCTAAAAATGTTGAAAAGAAACGTGACATACCGGTCGGAATCGGAAGAGCTCTTGGGATTAACGGTAAGGCAGTTTACTGACCTGGAAACTAGTTAACTCGCTAACTTTTGCTAGCTAAACAGAATAGCACCATGTCTTGGCCAACCTGACCGCAAATGCGCTATTATCCTATATTTTTATAATATGACCGAGAGATAACAACATGTGTCCCTTCCCTCCAGTAGCCTGTTGAAACCGTTCAGCCATGGTGAAGTTACAGGTGTTTCTCTCAACATGGGCTACAGGAGACTTGACTCTTTGATCCACAGTAGATGTGGTGTGCGGAGTCTCCTACTGGTAAAGAAATAAATAGCTTCACTTGGTGGCCATTAGTACAATTAGCTCTCATATAAACAAAGCACAATAATGTAATGAAAGCTCCGCATAAGAGCATTATTGATTCTGCTGGCTCCTCTCTCTTTTGCGGCAATTCATGAACCCAAATCCATCGGCTCTGTCGTTATTTATTTTAGAGAGCAAGTAAAATAAAAGCACGTTGATAAAGCTCCATTGTTTTCTCTGAATATTTGGCACCAAAATCGTTGTAGTGTGAACGCTTGAGCAACAGCATATCATATAGTTTATAGTTATCTTTATAGTTGTCACTCTTTGTGTGAATGGGCCTGCTACAAATGCGTTCCAGGTCGTGGCTTGTGCTTCGTTGAGAGACGTCCGCAGTATCATGCAGTGTGTGTGCGCGCGCGCGTATGCACGTGTTTGTGTCTCATCTCACACATTTTGGGATGAGGGTGTGTTTAGCAGCACCTGCCAAAGCAGGGGGGAGGGACAGCCCTTTGAGAGGAGACTGAGTTTTATGAAGGCAAAGACCGCAGAAACAATAGTAAAACTACTAATAACAATGGCAACATTTTCTTTCTCAGCGATGTGAAACTGTGGCGGCACAGTTTAATACATTAATGGGAAACCCTGAAGTAAAGGTTTCTCACCCTGCAATCAAAGCTCATTCAAATCTATTAATACTTTTAAGTCATGTGGAGACCAGGTTTGGACAACAACCAACGTCATGAATAAAATTCATTTTGAAACTATGGGTTCCCTACACCATTAAATTATAATTAATGCCTATTCACAGCTTCACTAACAAAATGACCACTGTAATTATTCAAAGCAGGAAATGGCTGTTTTGTTTAAAACAACTCAGCCAAAGTAATAACTAATAGATTCCAATGAAATTACGGTTTTCTAGTCATATCCAGGGAAGGGTGACTTTTTTAGCAGTGCCCACACTCATATATACATTACACACATTCACAGTTGAAAGTTGCCCAGTACAACCACCATCATCGACTGTTGGCCACGAAGCAGCAACAAGCAACATTTGCCAGACAACTGTCTGGCAAATGTCAATACACAGAAATCCTGTAAGGTGAGGTCAGTGAACGTCACACAGCACACTCATGTTTACCAACCCAGCTGGTCTGTGATGCTTTATACCAAAGATACCAAAGAGACGAGTGAGGAAAAGATCTAATGTTGATGATTCCATCACTTCCTGTTGCCGGAGAAGATTTCCTACCAGTGTTCATACCAGACACCAGAATTTCATTTGGCCAAACAGGGCAAATGTACAATGTCTCCACTGTGGGGGGTGAGAGGCTCTTCTCTATTGCAGCCCCACTTTGTGATTTAGGCTGATGAGATGGGTGTATTTTTACATTAAAATACTTGTTAGTGCATATTTAGATGGTTTACTTGGTACCTTTGCAGGACATGTAAAGCACAACTTGTTTAAATTACGTGGAAAGCGAATAACTGATCATAAAGGATGCAGTAAGAACCAGGTAATACCAAAGGAAGAAGCAATGCTTTCTTTGACAATCCAGCATCAGCTCACTTACCGAGTAAACTGTAACATTTTACTTAGTAAAGTTGCAGAGTGACCTCAACTGAATTGAAAAGGAATAGGGCTAACCAGTTATGAAGAATATGGTGTAAAATGTATTACTTAGCAATACATTGTAGCTATTCAGCAGGGATGAAGCTCAGAATACCAAATTTGTGCAGAGCTGTAAGAACACAGAATGAAGAAAAGCTATTTAAGAAAAGCTATTTCATAGGAAAATATTGCCTTAATGTATCTAGAACATACACAATTAAACAAAAAAAGCAAAAAAAAAAAAAAAAAAAAAAAGTAATTCCAGTAATTCAGTTGTGTTTCTCAGTATTTACCTTCCTAATAAGTTACAGCTGTAATTACTTAGTAATTTCCTATTCTTACCATTTACCTGGTAAATACCTAGTCCAATACCCAGTGATTTGCTATTGTTACAGTTTATCTAGTAAATACCTAGTAGTTAGGGGATTGTAAAAGGAAGTGACACCAACATCAATCAACAATTTCAAGTCACATTTGTCGGTTAAAAATCCATAGTCATACACTAAGTTGTGAGATGCTGACCTCAAATATCCAGGTTTTAAAGTGGCACCTGAATGGGACACGTGTTACTCATGTTTTAACTATACCTTTTAAGTTACTAATTGAAAATGAATAGGTAGAATTTACTCTTACAGACTTTTAGATAAGGTATGTTCTATTGCAGGGAGTTCCACAAAAGTCACTTTAAAGAGGTTGAAGTGGCCATTTTGTCCCGAGTTTTGCCTTATGCCACTTGAGTTTCTGAGTGGGTTGTATTGCAGGGTATACAAATTTCACCTTAAAATATTTGAAGTGCACATTTTGACCTCGATATCGCAGAAAGAATAGTGTTATTTCTCTCTACCAGGTAAAACAAGACTCTCTTCAAGTAAAGTAGTCATTTCATTCTGAGCATCCCTATCAAAGGGGCATTTCAAGGCAAGTTGTAGCACATTTCATACACATCAGAATTCAAAGTACTAAATAAAAGAAAAATAATAACACACATAAAAAGTGAAAGTGCATTAAAATCACATTTAAAAAGAAAAAATATAAAATATAAAAAATATATATATATAAAGTATAAATATTCCACTGCAGATAAGTGTTGACCTCAATTTCTTAAAAACCCTGGCGAACAGAAAAGTTTTAAGCCCTGATTTAAAAGATTGTAAAGTGGAGGCAGACCTCAGATTTTCTGGAAGTTTGTTCCAGGCATGAGGAGCATAAAAACTAAAAGCTGCTTCTCCATGCTTTGTTCTGACCCTGGGAACAGTAAGCAGACCAGCACCTGAAGACCTGAGGGGTCTGGCGGGTTCATAACATTGAAGGAGATCAGAAATGTATTTTGGTCCTAAACCATTTAGTGCTTTATAAACATGCAACAGAATTTTAAACTCAATTCTTTGGCACACAGGAAGCCAATGCAGTGATCTCAGCACTGGAGTGATGTGGTCCATTTTCTTAGTCCTGGTTAGAACCCTGGCAGCAGCATTCTGGATGAGCTGCAGTTCTCTAATAGCTTTTTTAGAGAGACAATTCTTTAATTCTTGCTATATTGTTGCAGTGATAGCAGGCCTATCTTGTAATTGTCTTGATGTGGCTATTAAAGTTTTCTGGCTTGGTTTTTAGTCTTCAGTGAGAGGGATTCAATGTGAGCACTGGCTTTAAGTCTTTCCTCTTTGGCACCAAAAACAATTATTTCAGTTTTATGTTTATTTAGTTGCAGAAAATTGTGGCACATCCAATACATTGAAAAACTAAGCTTTAAGAGTTTTTACGACTTATCTGCTTAATCTCACACATATCCCAAATGCAAACAGTGTTGCATAAATTCAGTTTATATGTTATTGAGAGATAATGAGTTTAATTTGTCCCCACAGTCATCTGGATACTAGTTGCATATACTGTTACATACAGCTTAGTGAAATTATGAAAATGAAAAATAACAGGTTTAAAGCCTCACTGAGGGATTACTGGGACACTTTAGCCAGTTACTTAGTACAGCAAATACGGCTTCAAACCAAAGCAAAGTATTTTATCTATTTATGCAATGAGCTAAAGACCAAAGCAAAAATAATTTATTGGAGAATTGCTTCAACCAAAGGCAAGGACAAAATGGAGTTCAGATGTATTATTAGTGAAATGCCCCTTAATGGTGCAATTTAGCTCCTATATTTCCATTGTTAAACCCAGTTAACTAATTTGAGAGCCTTCAATTTAAGAAGCAGGGGAATTTAGGAATTAGGAACAGTCCTAATCCATCAGTTTTTTATTTTATTCTGTACTCCTTCAGGAATTCACTTTTGGATGAAAAAAAAAAACATTTTTTAACTGCCATAACCAAGGGCGGATATTTCATTTCACTGTTGGGGGGGACAATAAACAGAAAAATTTCTCAAGAGCAATTCTTGAAGGGGACACCAAAGGTGCCGCCAAAAGTACTGTTGTATTAAATGTATATAGAGGTCCATTATGAAACATTTCCATAAGCACTTCATTCCTTTCTTATGAAGATTTTATCAAATTGCCTTTGATATTACTGGGGTCTTTCTACTTGGCGTTTCGGTGCACTGAAAAATGATCGGATGTCTGTTTTTCTTTTCTCTGCCATTTTAACTGACCTGGCTGGCTGACAAATAGACACACACACACACACACACACACACACCCCACACACAGCATGCAGGTTATTTACAGTAGTAGGTGAGATGCAACACCCATTAACTAAACTAAAGCTAATATATGCCTAATTAGATTTAGTTTTCCTGAAAAAGTAGATCTCTAATGTTTTGCTGTCAATGTGTAAAAGTCCAGAACGCTATGAAGCCTGCCAGAAACTTACTTCAGGGTCTTTTTTAAGAATTAAGTCTTCATTTATTTCCAAAATTATAAACAAAATTACATAGTGGCAGCCATTTTACATGCAGTAAGAAAAAAATAATATACTTAGAACCTAATTACGTAGGGTAAGTTAATCTTAAATAGCCTATAATATTATAGAAATATTACCGTTACCATCTACAAAAGATAATCTTGGTATGAAAACCCGCATTTTAATTTAACCAAGTATCCTGTATCATAAATACATGTCTGGCATTTGTAACAAACCAAACCGCTTGAAAATTGGTTGAAAATTCAGTGAGTTATGAGGATTTTAATTGTGGATAGACCTCCTGCCTCCGTACACATACATGCATTAGGAGACGCGGCTGCTCCGTACCAACACGCTGACGCACAAGATTCAACCACGAGGTAATGGAGCGAACAAAATGTAGTCTGGTTACAATTGTGAATGTGTTTTATTCTATTGAGTGGTAGAAGTAAAGAAAAATGTCTGACACATCCTTTGTTTTAAGTTAACCTTTGCGAAGCAGCTACTTACTGGAGGTCAGCCACCACTGACACACTTCCAGAGATCCTCCACACACACTCGTACCGAGGGCTAATGTGTGTGGGGGTTCGGGGAGGCAGGTAGGCAGTGGACCAAACCACTGTGAGGCACATGAGGGGGGGGGGGGGCGCAATCTTTCGAAACTTAAAAACGCATTGTTTTGTGTCTATAATTAGCACAAGTGCTTTCAATGCATATTATTATATTATTTAAAATTATATGTTTAGGGGACATTGAGGGGGACAACTCTCTGTTTTTCCCAGGAAGGGGGGGTCCGGACCCTCCTGTCCCCCCCGTAATTTCCGCCCATGGCCATAACCCATCCTACCTCAGGTTTATTTGATTCAAATAAAAAATTACAAACATGGACATTCATTCACAGACGTGCAAATTCAAAAAGACTCGCAACACTGTGGCAGCTCCCAATATTTTGCTTACTTTATTCTACATTAAAAAGTACAACTTCGTCAGGTAAGTTTTTTGCAATGAATCGGCTCGAAACGTTGTACTTTTTAATGTAGAATAAAGTAAGCAAAATATCGGGAGCTGCCACAGTGTTGAGAGTCTTTTTGAATTTGCATGAAGGAACTATTTCGACTCAGCACCTGGAAAAGAGATGTGCGTGTGTTTGCTCTGACTTCATTCATTCACAGACAGCATCAACATATATTTAAAGAGTAACTAAACCCCAAACCCATATGTGTAAAGCCAATGCTATTGGCTGTTGGACTCTATAGAAGGTGACATCCCCTGGCACCAAAGATCAGCCAATAGCAGATGGCCATTTCAGTAGCATGCTTTATACCAATAGATGTCAGGCTTTACACAGATTTGGTTTGGCCGTTTAGTTACTCTTTAAAATGGTGGCCCTGAAGTGCAAAACACAATAACATTTCACAAAACACAACAACATTTCAACGTTGTTGTGTTTTGTTAATTTGTTTTCTGGTTTTGTTAAGTTGTTTTGTGAAATGTTGCTGTGTTTTCGGTTTTAAGTTGTTTCGTGAAAAATTGTTGTGTTTTGCACTTCAGGACCACCGTACTTTAAACTCTTGCTTAGCAGTTCTCTACATTAAAAGCTTTTCACAGAATTTCTCCGTCTGAAGCTAACACACGCACACAAATGCACACACACACACACTCACACACACGCACAAACACACACACACACAGACCCCATGTCTTAAGGGCATACACACAGAAACACCCTCTCAACCATCTGTTGATTGCATCCATCTGTTCATTTACTGCTGCTTTAGAGCCGATCCACATTCATGCCTGTAGGGCACGTGTGCACACACACACACACACACACACACACACACACACACACACACACCCTCATAATGAAGAAATTAGACTCAAGGCATACACAAAGATACGTGTGTTGATATCATGTCTCAGGCCCCGAAAATGGATGCCTTTAAAAGAACAAGGAGTGGACCAAAAAATTGATGATTCCATTAAGTCTCCATAAATCCTCTTCTTCCTACACTCTGTTCCTTTGCTTGAGGAGGAAATTACATATCTGTTTTCCCCTCAGAACGAATATTGTCATCTTTATCGCAGTACAATCTCGTTTTAGATCCAATAGTCTTTTAATGTCCAGAAAGCACTAAGAGATGTCTATCTGTCTGTCTGCCACTGTCTGTCTCTCTCTCTATCTCTCTGTCTCTTTGGAACTTTATTGGTATGATAAGATCTTTCTTATATAGCAAAAGTGCATAACACATCCTTACCAGAACATCTCAACTTAGATGGAGCAGTGACACGAGCAAACAAGCAAACACTTTTATGCAAAATGCAATGTACATTATGCTACACATTACACCATATTAATCTGAACTGTCCCACCAGGTAGATATGTGATATATCAGTTTGTCGATATACATCTTTGTTCTTGTGGGAAACGGCCAGCTTCCTACGTAGCATGAAACCCCGCCTCTCCTTCACCCTGATTGGTTGGCTGAGAAAAAAGTGGTTCACGTCAACCGGTGCTTTTCTGAAAAGTTGAACATCATCAATCACCCCTCAAAAACCCATATTGGTCAAAGCCTAATTGAAACCACACTGATTTTGTTGATTATTTGAAAATTATGTTGAATTGAACACTTAATACTCGGAATGTGTTTGGCTTGAAAATGGTCAAATTTAAAAATACTGAATATCGGCACAAAATATCGGCTATCAGCAGCAAGTATTGATATCGTATTGGCCAAACCCTAATCTGTTTGTGTCTTGTCTGTGTGGATCTATAGCAGGGTACACAATTTAACCCCAGTCATAAATTCTGAGAAACCTCTCCATTTTCAAGAAAGCAGATGTAAACATCATATCCCATTTACAATAACCTGGACAGGCTTTTATCCTGATTATGAGAAACCTAAATAAGACAGGTAAGATATATCAACATTAGCAGGGATACTGAGGCATATGTGGTTACTTGATGGGACCTGAAGTGTACTTTGATGTGATTATTGGGAGATATATGTGTGCTTGATTAGGTTTTAGAATGATAAAAATGGGTCTGGTGGATTTTTATGTTGTTCTAATAGGAAGACGATGGCGTTTTTCAGCCACAGCATCCTCTCAGGATACCAGCTGCCATTCAAGTTTATGGGATGTTTGACTTGGTTCATGTTGTGTCTCTGTCTCTCTCGCTCTCTCTCTTGATGTAGAAAGAGACAAAGGGGAAAAAAGGGACAGAGAGGGTTGAGAGAGAGAGTCCAAGACAGAAAGAGAGAGAGAGAGAGAGAGGTGAAAGGACAGAGAGATTGTCCTGTCGCAATCGTTATAATGGTTTCAGACTGAATGTGATTCGCTTTGTTCCGTTCTGCCTCAGCACTGAGTTGAATCTGTGTGCCACGCTATTAAAGCGGCCATTGAATTGGGTTGAAGTGAATTGAATTAAACTGACAGAAAGAGAACGGATATTAGAGGAGAAAAGGAAGTGAGGTAAAAGGTGAGCCAGGGAGAAAAGGCTGAAGACGAGGAGAAATGTCGACAAATATAGATTGGGGTTGTTCGGGGACAAGGGAGACGACTTTATAGTTTAACTGCATTGGCAGGGAGCTCTAACACAGCACTTTAGCTTGTGACTTCATGAACTTTTTCAGCCCAGGACCAAAAGCGAATAAATTTTGGTCTGTCTTTCTGGAGCCCAGGCAGATTATTAATCATAATCTCACAGAATCACACATTATGTCAATTAGGGTTCGACCAATATGGCTTTTTGAAGCCCGATACTGATATTTATGGATAGAAGCCAAATACCCAAAATTTGGATACCTTTAAATCTGATCATTTTCATGCCAAAAAATTACAAAGGTGGTGTAAAGACCATCATGGGACACTAAAACTCTCATTGTTTGGACACACTGTTCAGATAATTCTTCAGGGTATCTAGGGTACAGTTATATGGTATCTAGTGTGGATACAATTTGAATGCTAAAAATCCATGTTAATGCCACACGTACAGTCTGGTCAAATATATTTAGACTTGGTTAACAGACCTGAAAAAATGCGTAGTTTGACTGGGAAGTTGTCTGTGTCTCTGTGTTTATTCAGTTTTTTGTCTCGACCCGCAAATTAAGAAGCATTGCAAAAGGGAAAACAGTGGGGTCATTGATAATAGCAGTGGAATTATCCTTCTGATTCTGAGTAATTTGTTACTTTAGTTTAGCATAATGATGTTAGACATCGACATCGGCTTCGCGAGGGCAGTGAGGTTTGAAACAGAGGCAGAGGAGCATGTAATAGCTGAGCCCAAAACTTTGTACTTTGTATAAAGTGTGCAATTGAAAGATTTATTTTTTTTTTTTTTTTACTCTGTAGGGATCCAATTTGGAGATCCTGGAACTAAATTTTGTTTCCAAGCAATATTAGGGAAAAAGTCAAAAGCTTAAATGGCTGAAATTGTGTTTGTTGCCTTAGCTTACATTAGCTCATGCTAATGAGCTCATGCTAATGCTGATGTCATCATGGCATGACATCTTTTTGCTACAATTTAGAAGCGTTAACGTGTTTAACTTGTTAGAATGGTCACATCCAAGATGGAGGTCGTAAGGTGAATTGTTGCGGTACTTTAAAATGAATAATAAACAAGCTGCAGCAGATATTGTTCACTTTTTGTAAGTGAAGTTGATTGTATTAGTGTCAATATAACTGATATATATTTTTTTTATTACCGTACCTTGCTGCCATGTTTGCCTCCTATGTTGACATACCCGTATAATTTGTGACAGCAGGTGGGAGATATCAGAGCAGACAAAAAATTGCCACATATCGTACTTGTAATTACCACTAGGGGGTTGATGTGCATGTTTTTTCCCAGTCAGCAGCTCATATTTACAGTAAATCTGATATGATATGAATGTGTGATGAGAGGGATGGTGTGCACAGAAACCACCACTAACACCATTAGCCTTCAGTGGTTTTGTTGATCCATGCTTTACTTCATTGCTCTCCTCCTTTCTGCATCGCATGGGAAAGATGAGATCTAACAATGTTTATGAAAGCTTATGGAAGTATAAAAAAAAGCATCACCATGATAGAGATACAGATCTCAGCTGGTGTACCTTGATGTAAGGTGCAGGTAAAATAAAAGTATGTCTCCAATAAATGGTCCGTGTTATAAACGGCCAGTCATTTGGTGCGTCAAAACAAAATCAATGCCTGTGCTGCCATGAGAAGTTAGAGAACTCTCTTTCATGTGAATTGTGCGTTAACGTGGATTCTCCCTTTAACTGTCTGATGTGTAAACGGCAAAAAAAACTGGCTTTGAATCCCAACCACGTCTTCTTTTCATGATTGAGTTTTTTTGACATACAACTCTCATTCATTTCTAATAAGAGATGACTCATAGATTTCTAATGAGATTACCCCCCCCCCCCACCCACCCCCCCCCTTCCACCAGTTCAAGCACTGAAGGTAGACTCCTTCAACGTACATCCAGCTCTTTGTTATTTCTCTTCTTTCAGAAAAACAAAGTAAGAATTGATTTTGTAATTGCGATACCGGAGAATAGCGTGGAACAAACAAAATTTACAGAGAGAATATATAAACAATCGCCAGGCTGTTCTGCGGAGCTACAGACAATATTGTCTGATGTTCTTCTGTCGTTCTTTTACTGGATTAAAATCAAAGTGGGAATACTTCCACCCAGAGAAAGACAACTTTTCTACCATTTCTCATCAAAGTAGTGGGAATACTTCCACCTAGAGAAAGACAACTTTTCTACCATTTTTTTTTTTATTTGCTCAGTGTGACAGGGCGACAATTTAGATTTAGTTTTTGGATACTTCAACTTCAATCTGATATTCAGAGAGATGACAACAAAAGTAAGACTGTAGTTTCTTGATTGGTAACTAATAGTATTACTGAAATTGAAATAGCAATTTGTTTCACTACTCATCACTGGGAGAAGTCAAAAGTTTACTGTAATGTGTTACTAACGTGACATTACCACCCAACACTGGTTAAAAGGGTAGGAGGACGAAGGGTTGGAAGAAAAAGAAATGAGAGCAAAGGAGAAAAATAATGTTCCTATGATTGACAATCACAGCATTTATTTCTCCCTTCAATTTTTACTCTCCATCTGCCTGTCTGTCCGTCTGTCTGTCTGTCTGTTCTCTCTCTCTCTCTCTCTCTCTTTCTCTCTCTCTCTCTGTCTCTCTCTCTGTCCCAGATCATGCTACCATCTGCTCCAGTGTTTTATTAAAAACCAACCATCCTCCTCGGGACCTGCTTTACTTATTCACACATAAACACACATGCGCGTGCGCGCACACGCACACGCACACGCACACACACACACACACACACACACACAGACACACACACACACACTAGCCCCGAGCAGTATCCTGGGGATCAGTTTCAGAGTTCTGTGTCAGATAGCCCACAGCTTTGTGCTGTGTGTGTGTGTGTGCGCGTGCTTTCTGCATTGAGGAAGAGAGGCAGAACGAGGGATGGAAAGCAGTGACGGCAGTAACATTGGTTGCTTTGCTAAATTAGCCTGCTAGCTAGTTAGCTAGCTAACAGTTTGTTCAGAGTGTTTTGGAGTAGAGACTAAGGCCTAGTCTACACTAACAGACAATGTTTTCATGTTGAAAGTTTTCCGTCCACACTAGCGTTTTCACTAGTGTTTTTACTAGCGTTTTCGAAAAGTCCCCTGTCCACACAGAACCGCCGAAAACGCTGAATTTTGTGCATGGGCATGCGCAGGACACTTCCGCCATTTCCGCCGGCTTTCCACCAACCAGCATTTTTAAAAGGTTGTTGTTTACAGAACGAACGATCTACAGCCTCACCAAAACAAGCTTTTTCAGGCGTCTCCCTTTTTCTTGCCCAGTAGTTAGATGTTTAGCCAAATTTGTGTGCAGCCATTTCTTCCATGGACCTCCATGATGAGGCCAGACTAGACACCTGCAAAGCGGACAACAAGCCTCAATGACAGAAAATAGAGCGAGAGAAGTAAGGCCAAGAGAAGGAGAGGAGACCAATAATTGCTCCAATAAGACCATAACTAGTGTTGGCTATTGGACCCTGGTTAAGGTATTATTTGGGTTCAACTATTTACATCATGGGTCTCAAACCATGTGCCATGGAGGGCCAAGAGTATGCAGGTTTTCGTTCTGATTTCACTGATTAGCACAACTTCCACCAGAGAGGAGGAACTAATCATTTAAATCACCTGGTGTCATCTTTGGTTGGAATGAAAACCTGTATACTATTACTAGCAGATTTTCAATAGTTTATTTACAGAAAAGATAACTTTGTAAGAAAAAAAGAAATATAAAAAGAAATACATACAAAGACAACTGACCAACCTAGCTATTCCATATGTTTACCCTTATTAACTGTCAATGCTGAGACAGAGAGAGAGAGAGGGAGCGGGGATGGGGGATCTTTTTTTTTTTTTCTTTTTTTTTATTATCAAAAAATAATATATATATATTTTTTTATATTTGATGTATAGTATTCAGTGCTTCCCCCAGAATTTGACTCTTGTTATGGTGGAAAAGCCTCTGAAACAGCATTTATTTACAAATAATAATAATACTCATACTCATGTGGATTCTGATCAAAATGTGTAATAATTATAAGAATATTTTCAGATCAAGATCTTCCCATAGACAACCAGTGTAGTGTTGATCAATTCCACAACAAATATGTAATAAATCTGTCAATAATAAAACTGTCATATCCATCATATTAGAGGTGCACCACACTAACTGCACCAGATGTGAATTTTTAATAAAAGGCCAATATGTACCTCTAGTTTGAATATATAACATATATATTGCTTTGGCAATGTTTGTTTCTGTTTGAGTCATGCCAATAAACGAACTGAAACTGATACAGAGAGAGAGACAGAGAGCAAAAAGAAAAAGCGAGTACAGAGGAAAAGTGAGAGCACAAGAATGACAAATGCTCATCCAGATGAGCCTAGTAGGCCACAGCTAACGAACGAAGGCATTCATCCCATACACACTCCCTTAAGGAAGACTCTCTATGCTCACTGTTCATTACCATTTAAATGGGACAATCAAACATATACATAATTACACTCTTAGCTTCTTTCCTTTTCTCTAATGTAGATTTAAATATTGCTTTGTTACACTAGACAGCAATGTAGCCCCTTTAACACCCACACACACACACACACACACACACACACACACACACACACACACACGCACACACACACACACACACACACACACACACACACACACACACACCTCCCCAGACAGAGTGTTCATTGGCTAATGCTCTCTGTAGTGAAAGCCTATGGGAATAGGAACTGGCTCATTACAATTAGAATAAAGAATTATCATCTTTCCTCATGATTGGCTCATGAGAAAATTAGCATAGTTCAGTCGGAGGGGATATGGAATCATTTTGTGTTCTTTCTGGCTTTCTAGCACATACCAGAGCCTTATAGCAATCCCATAGGGATTCCTCCCCCCCTTTTTATGTAGGCCTCTGGCTAATACTGTTTGTGTAAATGAAAGGGAGCAAGCATTTGTTGCGACCGAGAATTTCTTGGCTTGGATCTACAGAGTAAACCTCTGGGAATGGTGAGTGGTTCAAAGCAAATTACACAGTTTTGTTCCATGAAATATGGGACCAGCCTATACGTGTACGCCACATTAGCTGTTTACATAGTTAAAGGGGTACCTTGACATTTGGAATTTCATTCAGTTAATTTCGTCGCCAGACTCCTTGCTACATTATGGAAAATATTTCTCAGTTTGTTACCATAACCAGGTCTCCAGAGTGTGACCATTTGGTTGCATTTCGATTTTCCTTTAGTGCCAATGAATTATTTCTTCAGTCGCACCAGTGCCAGAGGCAAAACCTAGTTTGTTCCATAATTTTCCCTAAAAAAAAAAATTAAGGAAAAAAGCCAGTTTTTGAGTAAGGCTAGCCCAGTCCATATTAAGACTCTGCCACCCGTAAATCCCAGTGATGTCTCTCCGTAGGTAAACAAGTTCTTCGGAAACTGGAAATTTGGACAAATCACGCATTCAAACAACTATTTGTTAACTAAAGTTGAAATTGCAGTAGACTGGTGTATTATCCTACAAAACTCATAGCATGAAGTAATAAATAAAACGCAAAGTAGGAAACTGTTGAAGGTATATAATATTCTATCTCAGTCAGCCACAGGTGATATGAATAGCTTGCTTTTGGATTTGTGGAGAAACATTTCCTGGAACCATAAGTGAGAGAGCTGTGTAGGTATCTATATCAGTTCTGATTTAGTGCACACGCATATTTATTTGTAAAATACAAACTAATGCACAATGCAACAAACTAAGCCCAATTTTAGAAGTCAGTGTTGTCAGACATTGACATCTACACATTGCTTCCCTATTAATCACACTGTTGCAAGGATTTGGTCTACCATTAGTTAGTGTCATTTGATTTTGTTGTGTGTGTGAAAGACCAACTGTTGCTTTGGTTTTGTTGGAAAGATCTTGGATTCACTTCATGAATTCTCACACTTCAGCACTGAGTGACAGCAAATCAAAACCTGCAATTAAGAGGATGTGAACAGAGCTGCCTAATGACAACTTACCTTTTGTAGCACAATATCTTAAGTTATCCAGTTGGTACACACAGTGACACACTCTAGGCACAGCAACATTAAAGGGAAAATCCAACCTCATACATACACTGTTATATATCATAAATTTGTGATGTTCTGTGTGATGCATTCCAGGAGTTATGGTTTGGTGGACCCAACTTCCCTCAACCGGCCGTGTCTACTTCTACTTCAGTTAGTGATTTCCTACGTTTCCCAGAATACCTTTCAGCAACCCCCAGAGAAGGGGTGTGAACTTGTTGCTTTCAATCAGAGGTGGGCATATGAGCATATAAATAAAGCTAGCTATAGTTGGTGAACATTGGGGCGAGCCATGCCCCTTACTCAAAAGACAACATGGCTGTGGGTGCTTTGCATTCTGGTCTATTGAGGCTGCTGTTAGTGGCGAAATTGGTATCTGGATTTCTCCCTCTATGATCATTGAACATTGGTGCAAAATGATGAGTCTAGAAGGAAGCCCTTACTCTTTGATTCTGAGGGACTGACACCAAAACCTGATGTTTGGTGTTGATGTTTTAGATAGCTGAAAAGGCTTCTGTTTTTCCTTTATTTCAATGGACGCCATATTTCAATACATATTACCGTGTGTGAAACAGTCTATTATCTATTGGTGCCGCCAACTAGAAATCGGTGCCACCAGTGGAAAGAGTTACTCTGGAGTCCTGCCCTTAACTATCTTGAACATGACTTGCTTCCTCTTTTTATCCACTAGCTGATTTGTGACATGTATGGCGAAACAACAGTTTATCCATTCACTAGACCCCCTGTTGTGTAAGAATAGATGCTCCATGGACAATATAAACCTGCTGAAAAGTTGATGAGTTTGAGCCTTTTGATGACAGTACATTCCTTTTGATTGGCACTAAAGTGGAAACCTTGGGCATTGGCTTAAAGCAAATGGGAACGCTTTATTCTAAGGACAGTTTTGTTCCTTAGGACCCTGGGATGAGTTGAACTGTCGGACATACACAGAATAGGCCTCCAGATAATACTATATTTGCGTAAATGAGAGAGTGTGAGCTTTTGATGTCAGAACATTTCTTGGCTTGGCTGTATAGCAGCCTGTGGAAATGGGAATTGATTCATAGCAAATTACAATGTTTTGTTCTATAAGGATTTTAATTTAGAATCAATTTGTGTATGAATTGCTCTGAACCAAAAATACGGCTCCCGCTCTTACAAGATGATTGCTGCATGAAAGTAAAATTCAATGTTGTTAAATTATTAAAAAGTTCAAAGCCCTCATCTCTTACAGCACGACTATATGAAACTATGAAAAAGGCCAAGACTGGCATACACACACACACACACACACACACACACACACACACACACACACACACAGTCTGGTCCAACATCCCACAGAATGAAACTCTGTAGTTTGATCTTAGCCAATATTCATTCCCATTCCCATAGGCTCCCATTGTAGATCTAAGCTAATACAATGTTCTGAGGCATCAGAAAGCTCATTAGATAGGTTTTAACGAGGAAGGTTGTTAATGCAGCATACTGTATAGCTGGATTGGAATACATAGACAGAATGGTTTCATAGCCTATGTTGTCTGCAGGGCCATCAAGCAATGGCATTGGCAAGCACAAGGGAATACTTACCTTAAAGCCAAGAGGTAGAAATACTACAATGTAATAATAATCTGTTATAGTCTATTAAAGAGTAACTAAACCCCAAATCCAAATCTTTGATGAAGCCTGGCACCTGGCACCAAAGACCAGCTAATAACAGATGGCCAGTGCAGTACCCTACTTTTCACCATTAGATGTCAGTCTTCACCAAAGATTTGGGTTTGGTTTAGTTACTCTTTAACAAGCCGGTAATATCTGTCAGCTAACTATCAGCAGCATTACAGGGACATGTATTGGTCAGTTTGTTTGAGACTTTTGTATAGCGACATTAAGGACGTATGAGACATTAAAAGCTCATGTCCTATCTCTTTGGCTCAGATCTACGATGATAGATTCTTGTAATGGAAACTGGTTCATAGAAAATGGCACCGTTGTATTTTGCAGAGTTTGGGAGCAGCCGCTGTGTGCATGCTGATCTAGCATTCTCAATAGTTCATGCTGTAAAGGTAAAAGTAGGTGAGAAGCTCCTTGATGCTTCAGAAGGTTTCCTCGGCTTGGATCTACAGTGCAAGCCTTTGGGAATGGAGGTTGACTCACAACAAAACTTCCTCCTTTCCTCTTTCCATCTCTCTCTCTCTCTCTCTCTCTCTCTCTCTCTCTCTCCTGTATCTCAGGAAACCAAATGATAAATCTGTTGTCGGACAGAACCATAGCATCCTACAGACACCACTGCTGAAGCTCTTGATAGGCTACATAGGCTAGTTTTCAGCTGATATAACTTCTATCCAATAAAATAACTATCCAACATTGATCAAGTCTCCCACTCAAAATCATCCTTCACATTGCTTGAGCTGCACTTTGGACCTTGAACCAGGGGTAGGCACAGTTGTATTCCACATAAAAATGCAATGATTGGGTTACAGCAACTAGGCTACCGTAATGACCCTAACATATGCAAATATATAGATTTTATAGGTATGAATCTTTCAATTTAACATTATACTTTAAAATGGGGGCTGGGTCTCCAAAGTGGGGCAGCCAAACATTCCATGGTTAAGTTTTTAGCTTACGTTTTTCTTATTTAACCATGACCAAAGCCTTTCCCTAACTTTAACCAAGTTGTTTTAATTGCCTCAGCTTAACCATTAGCTAACCTTCTCACAGACAAACAACATAATGTTCACGTGTCCAAAACACATGATCTGCGTTTCAGAGTTCAGAGTTGTTGAAATGAATCAGTTCAACTCAAATTCAAACTATTCAAAGTACTCAAAGTCTAAATATTTCCCACCATTGTTTTGAAAAGCTTCAACTCATTTCTATTTACATGAGCAAGCATCTCTATCAAAACATTTGCCTCAGTTGGTGGAAAAAAAGATTGAATTAAAAAGCTAAAAGGGCCATTTTCTCTGCATGAGGTGAGAGGTGCCAAAAATATTCTCTATGGTACATTCAGTTTTCTGTCACCATCACTTTATAAAAAGGAGAATGGTACAAAAGTATGAAATGTCAATTACAGCGTCATTCACTTTCATAGCAGGCAATAAAGCAGAAAACTAAATGGGTTTTACTGCGACTGATAGGGAGAGAGAAAGACCGAAAGAGAGCAAGCGGAAATAAAAACAGAAAAATGATCAAAAAAATTGTTTTTCCTCGTCTCTCACTTTCGCTTTCATTTCTCTCTTTCTCTCCATCTGTGACTGTAAGCTCACTGTATACTGCCAGCTCATCTGTATGCACTAAGCATACAGGGAAACTACCGACATTCTAATTTTAATCCATAATTCAACATCAACATCTGCACCGATGCATATTGCCTTCTAAAAGTTCTTTTTTTGCCTACTCAATGTTCAATACTGAAAATGCCAGTTAATCTAGTATTTGAACAAATGAAAAAGTTTTTCTTTTTTTTTTCAGTAATCCTTTATTTAATTAGATAGTCTCAGTGAAATTGAGATCTCTTTTTGGAGAGAGGAAAAAATACCAAAAATCATAAAATTCACAAAGAAAATACACAATACAATTCAGTCAAGCATTATAAAAAGCAATAGCAAACATCAAAGAGTGATGTGAGAAATGTGAGATGTCATTGTAAAATCATTGAGGGGACCATAACATTATAATTCCAAAATGCTTTGCAATCTGTTCCATTTATAAGCTGTGAAACCTGCCTTACCAGCATTTAAAGCTAACCATGCCTGTGATCTGGTATGATAATTACTGGATTTAAAGCTGCACTAGACAAGGTTTTTCTGTAAAATCATTTTATGTAAATCAAGTGTGGCTGCAACAGAGAAGAGCGTCCAATCCTGACTAATTGCACTGTAGATTCACCCTGTTTGCCCAAATTAAATCCTGTTGTCAGGTATGATCTCAGGCGGGAGATCTTCAGAGGAAGTGACGAATAAACACTTAAATGAATAGTTCACCCCAAAATGAAAATTTCATTATTATTTACTCACCCCCATGTCAGTCCAAACTCCATTGAAATTCGTTGGACTACCAAACACACAGCGCGTTAGCCCCCATGGTTCTATCTGTCTTCTCCCAAACTCTTGAAGTTAATGGGGACATTTTTTTACATTTCCAAAAATCCAAGTGTTTTGTAGCCAAACAATTACACTGTGGGCTCAGAAGTGCAATATTTACCTGATTATCTCCTAGATTTTCCTCACTGTGAGTGAAATCCAAAACTCCGTCCAGAGAAAGCTGGACTCACCAACGATGGCTGAACCTCTTCACCACCTCCACTCCCACCAAAACATTTGAAGGGTTTCATTCCAAAATACTGTTACTATTATTACTACTAAATTTGAGTCCATATTTCAACAACACTGATTCCATTCTCAAAAATGTAACCATTTTATCAGCAAAGGTCATAAGATGGCTCACAACATTAGCCCATAATGTGCTTTAATGTCAGCCATCATTTCCTAAAATTAGGTGTCAGCTTTCTCAAATGGTACATTTTGTATTGAAACTCTTCATCATCATCTTACAGGATTTCTAGGTAATGAAGTCCTTCAAACATTCAAAAATTCAAATCATTATCTCCTGCTGCCACTTGGGGCCCCAAAGTGTGCATTTGCCTAGAGCAACTTTTAAAGAGTAACTAAACCCCACCTGTTGTACTCTATAGAAGGTGACATCACCTGGCACAAAGACCAGCCAATAGCAGATGGCCAGTTCAGTACCCTACTTTTCACCATTAGATGTCAGGCTTCACCACAGATTTGGGTTTGGGGTTCAGTTACTCTTTAAAGACAGTCCAGATGTGAGGTGCAGGACTAGCTTAAAATGTAGAGCCTTACGCTATAGATAGGCCACTGGAGTAGAACATATGGTGTGAACATAAATACACAGACACAGATTCTCTTCCTTTTTCTCTTTGTCCCCTCTCCCTCTCTCTCTCAGACCCTCAGATCAATATTTCAAAGCGTCGTCTTGTGATTATACAACTATTACCCGTGCTCTGCTGAAAAATTAAAACTCTCACTCATCAAACATTCACTGCACTTCCTCTCATTACTGGCCTGGCCTGGAGGGAGAAAGAGGGGAAGAAGGGAGGGAAGTGTGGATTGAATGAGGGATGAGAGACTATCCAATAACTGGAAGCTGTCAGGTTCGATCCCAGCATGCGTTCTGTCGAAGTGTCCTTGAGCAAGACACCGAAGCCCCTACCTGCTCACTCATTGGAAGTCAGCTAAATGCCTAGAATGTAAATGTGAAAAGGCTTGGTGGAGGGATAGAGATAAGAGAATAGAGGTGTATAGGGAGGGCGAAGAGGGGTGATGGAGGGAGGGATAGAGAACGAGAGAGGAGAGGAGGGGTGGAAAGGACAGAGGAAAGGATGAAGAGAGTGAATAAAGTGAGAATTGAAAGCATGCCATTCATCCAGGATTATCCTCAACACCAAGAGCAATATTATCCATTTCCATCGAAAATTGGGGTGAAACCTGCTCCAGAGTTTGTCTAAAGTCAGCTTTAGCCCACTTCATAATAATAATCATATTCTTTATTTATATAGCACTTATAAAAACAGAGTTACAAAGGGCTTTGCGAAATAAATAAAACTGTAAGCAAGAAATGAAAAAGTGAAAAATAAATATATAAGGAAAAAGAACAAAAGTCAAAAGGGAAAATGAACAGAAGAATTGACAGTAAAACAGAACACAGATCTTAGTTCAAGAAAAGCAACCCTAAAAAAGTATGTTTTTAGAAGTGTTTTATAGGAGAACACTGAGTTGGCAGGTTGTTCCAGAGCCTAGAAAGCTCCATCAGTCTTAATATATACAGTATACTATATTATATAGACTACATAGACTACATGGGTATAGTATGCCTGGACTGTGGAACGACCAAAAGAACACTACTTGAGGATCTCAGGCTGCTCTTGAGCTCATAAGGGGTTAAAAATTGGATTAGATCGATATGCGCTTTTGAAGGCTTGCACAAATGTCTTTAAATTTGATGATTTTCATTAAATTAAAAAGATTAAAAACACATCACAGAGCCATGCCGTTGCTCTGGGCAGCATATTTCATCATCACGATGCACCGGGCCAGCCGACTTTTTCCTCAAACAACTTAATAAGCCGGCTGTAAAGACGTTTGCGATCTCAGGAAAGTAGTTCCGTAGCACCGAAAATAGTCCCCGGCGTAATGAAGAATTTGTTTCCATTTGAATTTGATTTGGTAATAACTACAACAGCCTGACTTTTCATGGTAACAGTTAGCGATTTTTAAAATTGAAACTATGACTTTGTGAGCTGTATTTCAAGGTTTTTAGCTTACAATTGGAGCCAATGACTTCCGGGTTGACGGCTAAAAAGGTACGTGGGAAGTCAGAAAGTAACGGGAGTAGAGCAAACGCATTGTTGATTTTGTTATTTTCATAGGATTTGTTGATGGTTAGCAATGCATTAAAAAACACCAGCCTTATCCTTTAAGATATGAAATTGATACTGGACTCTTGATACTGTCATGATACTGTCTAACCGATAACCGATTTTTAGGCCAATATCAGCCCAATATATGGGTCTAATTGTATTTTGGACTAAAGATGCACCAGTCAGGGTTTTAAACACATCATCCCAGATTACAGTTAGTGCTGGACTAAGTGCAGTGTTAAATGATGAATGCCAGTCAGACTGAATGATATTCTCTCTCTATTTCTATCAGTGTCATTCTTTCTCTCGCTTTTTGAGTCTAACTTTCTGTTCTCGGCTTTCCTCCCCACCTCCCTCACGAACCCCTACACGCATCTATCGCTCACTTCCCTATCTCCTTTATCCACCTTTTCATTTCCTCCCCTTCCGTCTCATCTGTCTCTCCTCTCGCCTTTCCTCTATTCTTATTATTCTGTCCTCTTCTTCTCTTCTTGGCCCTCCTCCCCCCACCCCCGTACTATGGCACTCTTTGGTCTTTTCTTTTGCTAGTAGTATTTTTTACCTGTCGTCTAATTGTGTCGCGTTCGCTCTCAGCTTTTCCTGTCTTCCCTTAATTCAACTCAACTTCCAGTTCTTTCTCTCTGTCTGAGGCAACTTTGAGGCAATTAGGGCTGCTTGAAACCTACAACCCTCGCTCTTCTCTCCTTCTATGTGTCTAGTGAATTTTGAGTGAACTGTTGAAACATCGCAAAAAATAAAATGCAAATTAGAGTTAGGGTTAGTTAGGTTTCAATCACCTGGATTGAAATTAATAAATTGGCTTCCTAAATGTTGAATGACAAAAAAAAAGGTCAAATACAAAAATGCAACAAAGTCAACTTTTCCACTATGGCGTCACACCCTAAAACATGTTAGAAACAACATGTATGATATTCCAATGCACCAACTAA